>NW_011500238.1:162016-202506 GCF_000495115.2 Populus euphratica
AAGATAACAAATACAAAACATGTTAGTATGAAACATTAAAGTCCATGTTAAGTTTATACTATACTTATTCTTACACCATTAGTGTAACCTTTTCACCTTGACATAATAAACTTAGCTTAATATAATAAAAGAAAGAAACATGAATAAACAAGATAAGAACATAAATAAGATAAAAGTTAACTAAGTAAAGGAAAGGAAATGAAAGGTATAAACAAGATATTAATGAAAATAAAACTTAAGTATTACAAAAAATACAAAAAGAGCTAAATGCATGGCAAATGCCTTCTTTTGACTGGCTAAAATTGGAAACTATTGATTTGATGATTAATTGATGAGTTGGTGACCAACTCTTGACTTGTGATAATCCTTATCTTCTCTTGTCTATCCAAAATGTCATTGATAGTGTTTGAATTGGAACCACTTGAAAACATGAAAGTTGTAAGAAATTATCTCAGCTTTCTAGGAAAAAAAATAGAGGTTATTTGGACTTCTAGAACTTTAGATATAGGCCAAACACTGAATAGTATTTGGGCTGCAGGACAGATTCGAACTTCTTCGTTGTTGCTATAATTTGGACTTGAAAATGACCTTTTTAAATCTTGGGCTTCATGAAAGTTATAGATCTATGTCTTACCTTTCCACCCATATAAAGTAGATATAAATCCAAGAACTACAGCTAACCTAATTACCGAACAGTGTTCCAGTTTGGACTATACCAGCATCTCTTTTCTAAGTTTGGTCATCTCTTTGTCCTTTCAATTTCAGTTCTTAAACTCATCAATCAATCTAATGTGCCCAGACCACATGGTAAGGTAATGAAGGCATCAGTATGGTTAAATATTACATTCATTCGAGTAGATATTATAGAGACCTATAGTTCCTCTCTAATTGTTTTTCCAATGATATACCCTTGTACTTAAGCTTTGGGGACGACCCCTAAAATTTGACTACCTCCTAAAAATACAGTTATTGACATACATCTCATTAACTGAAGACTACCTCCCCCATACACTAAATAAATCTCTCTCAGCTAGCACCTAACCTAGATGATTTGTTAATTCTAAAAACTCCTTTTTCTTTTCTAGGACTAGATCTACCAAAAACACAAATATTTCTTATGTGATGACTGAGGAACTTGCCATTTCTACACACTTTTATATTTGTTGAATGTATAGGTTAAGTAAAAATAAAGAGAAGGAAAAGATAATTTTATAGATAAGAAATTAAAAAGGCAATCACACCACTTATATGTAGGCCAGCTGAAGTCTTACACACACACACACACACACACACTCTATTTATTTATTTTTTAAGAAGCATTTGTATGTACAGGTAGTTGTGATTGTGGCTCACATCTTTTCCTGGTTTTACATTTAAGAATGGCTTAAACGCCCTCTATGGGTAGGGGATAGGCTTCCCATCTAGTTTTCTTAAAAATTGCCAAACAGGGTCCTTTTTAGTCAGATTACCAAGACTATGTCAAGCATGTTTTTTTATGAAAATGGTTAAACATTACATTCAGTCGATTTGTGAAGACCTGTAGTTCCTCTTCAATTGCTTTTTCAATGATGTCCCTTTTTGCCAAAGTTTTAGGGACGACCCCCAAAACTTGATTACCTTTTAAAAATATAGCTATTGACATACCCCTCATTAACTCAAAGTTGTCTCCCCCATACATTAAATGAATCTTTCTCTTAACTAGTACCTGACCAAGATGATTTGTTGATTCTAAAAACTTTATTTATTTCCCAAGACCAGATCTACCAAAAACACAAATATTTCTTATGTGATGACTTGAGGAACCTATCATTTCTACACACTTCTATATCTGTTGAATGTATGGGTTGAGTAGAAATGAAGGGAAGGAAGGGAAGATTTTATAGATGAGAAATTGAAAATGCAATCATATCACATATATAGGCTAGCTGAAGTCTCACTCTTTCTCTCTCTTTATTATTTATTTTATTTATTTATTTTAAAAAAACATGTGTATATATAGGTAGTTGTGATTGTGGCTCACATCTTCCCTTGGTTTTACGTCCAAGAATAACATAAATACCCTTTATAGGTCAAGGATAGATTTCTCATCCAATTTTCTTAAAAACTAGCAAACAGAGTCTTTTATAGTTAAATTCTCAAGACTATGCCGAGCATGTTCTTTATGAAAATAAGGTTATAGCTCATGAAATGCACAATGCACATCTGCACCAGGATACATCTCAAAAGTCAATAGAATATTATCTAAAGATTCCTTATGTTTTGAAATAAATCCTGACTTTTAACAATTTTCACAGGCTTTACAAAACACATATGTGTCTTTGAATATGGTGGGCCAATAGAATCCATATTATAAGACTTTTGTAGTCATCTTTTTTGAGGAGAAATGACTCCTACGTGCCTTAGAATGACAAAGTTTAATGACATTACTTATCTCATTATCCGAAATGCATCTTTGAAATATTTAATCAAGACAATATTTGAATAAGTAACGGTCATCTCAATAAAAATTCTTCATTTCGTTAGAAAACTTTCCTTTGTCTTTGGTACTCTAGTGAGCTGGCAAAAATCTTGAAGTAAGAAAATTGACATTTTTAGCAAATCAATGCATTGAACTACGAGAAAGTAAAGCTTTATCAGGAAAGTAATCATCAATTAGTGTGATGTTGGATGTCGAATTTATTATCAATCTTGACACAAGATCCGTATCAATATTTTCGATGCCTTTCTTATTCATGATTTCTTCCTGAGAATAAATCATTTGCAAATCTTAAAATTCATCAAACTCAATTTTACTCAAAGTAGATTCAAGTTGATCATAAATTAATTTTTTAATAAGATCTAATTATTGTAAATCATTATCATCTCTAGGTTGCTTGCAAATATTAAAAATATTCATCTCTAAATTTATATTTCCAAATGATAACTTTATCAGTCCATTTCTACAATTAATCAATAGATTTAAAGTTACAAGAAATAGATGTCCTAAAATAATAGAAAATAAATTACATGCTTCAGTAGGTGATTAGTACTTAAAAGTGCATTTTTATCATGGTTTTATATCATCATTTTGCACTTGAAGTATCAATAACTCCTTAACTAAAACATGTTTTATAATAATATATCTAATAACCTAAGATACCTTTAATTTGTGGTAAATAATGAATATGGAAGTAAATTCATAATAGCTCCAAGATCAAATAAAACTCTTTCAATTTTATTTATTACTCTTTTAATTTTATGTTCTCCAATAAAGCAAGAAATTATAGGATAACTACATTCTTTATATTTCAAAGCATTGTTATTCTGAAGAATAGTACTTACTTATTTGGCTAAAAAGACTTTCTTTTTCACATTTAGTTTTCTCTTCACAGTGCACAGATCTTTCAAAAATTTAGCATAAAAAGGTAGTTGTTTAATAGCATCCAACAAAGGTATATTGATCTTTATCTGTTTGAAAGTTTCAAAGATTTTAGATTTGTGGTTAACTTTTTTTTATTTGGTCATAGCATGAGAAAATAGAAGTACTGGTGGAGAATCAGTTTTTTCTTTACAATATCCAAATTCAACACCTTCCTTACCATTAGAGATTGCCTCATCATCTTTTTCACAAGGTTCAAAAGTGGGTTTTTCAATAACCTTACCACTGTGAAGAGTAATGACTTATTTAACTTGATTCATATATTGGCTTCTGGAACTATTTGTATTTACATTATATTGTCCTTTGAAATTTTGTTGTGGTTGAGATGGAAACTTACCTTTCTCTTGAAAACTAAGAGTAGATGTAAATTTTACAAAAGTCTCTTTAAAATCTATCATGTTTTAAGCAAGTTGAATGTTGATTGTCTCCTGTTTTTTAATGAATATATACAGTGTTTTCTTAAGATTTCTTTTAGGAGAGGGAGCATAAGGAGGTGCATATCCACAAGAATTTTGAAAATTATAGTGTGCTTAAAATAGTGGCTGTAAAGTTTATGCATCACTGTTCCAACTGAAATTTAGGTGATTTCTCCCAACAGGGTTACACATTTGCGAGTATGGGTTATGATTGGACCTTTGAAAACTGTTTAAAGCATGGGTTGTTCATGCAGACATTCCTTAAAATAAGGCAAAGTTAAACAGTCATTGGTTAAGTGTTCATTGGTTTTATAGATTTGACACACAATGTCTTGAACATATTTTAATTGATCACTCCTTTTCAATTCTAGTGCTTTGACTTTTCTAGCTAAAGATGCAAACTTGGCTTCGAAATCATGATTTTCCCTAAGGTTATGCATACCTCCACTGTATGTATGAGGTTAAGTTCTACTCGGTGTCATATAAGTACCTGTAGTGTCCTAATTTTAAGCATTTTTAGCTAACAAGTCGAGGTACTCCATTGCTTCATTAGGGTCTTTATCTTTAAAAGTTCTATTGCACATCAATTCCACTATTTATCTATCTTGAGGTGTTAACCCTTCATAAAAATGTAAAACTAAACTCCATGTTTCAAAACTATGATGAGGGCAAGTATTAAGCAAGTCTCGATACCTATCTAAACATTGGTAAAATGTTTCTCCTAATTTTTGAGTGAAAGTGATCTTTTCTCTTTTCAAAGAGTTTGTTTTGTAAGACGAAAAAAACTTCTTTAAAAATTGTTATTGCATTTCATCCCAAGTACAAATGGATCTTGACCTAAGATTTTGTAGTCATGTTTTAGCTTTATCTTTTAATGAAAAAGAAAAAAGCTTTAATTTAACGGTATTCATGCTACAATTTAAGTCATTATAGGTGTTACAAACCTTCTCAAATTCTCTTAATTGCAAGTATAGATTTTCTAAATCTAAGCTATGAAAAGAAGGTAAAAGTTCAATAATGTCTGGCTTAAAATTAAAATGAGATGCATCAAGAGAAAAAACTATGCATGAGGTTGCGCTTGTTCTTGTGGGATTCATATGGTCTCTAAGTGCTCTAACATGATTATTTTCATTATTTTCATTATGAAGTGACTGGTTATCTTCTTTGGCTATATTTTCTGAAAAATTATGAAAATACCCTATAAAGTTTACCACTTAATATACATGGCTAAACTCTTATACATATGTAGGAAGAGAATAAAAGGAAGAAAAGAAAGAAAAATAAACATAGGTTAGATAAAAGAAAACCATAAGAAAAAAAATACAATAGAATTTATAATTTGTAAGAAATTTACCTCCCCAGCAATAGTACCAAAAACTTGACATGACTAAAGAATTGATTTCTTCTCCCAAGTGCAGGAGTGTCGAAGTAATAAATAACCTGATAAGACTATGATCGAACCACAAGGAGGTCAACTGTATAAACTACAAATAAAAAAATAAATAATAACAAAAAAGGAGTTGAAGAGAGCTTTGAGATGTAATATTGATATAAGGATTAAAAAAGGATAAAATAATTGTCAAAGTTAGAAGATCCACTAATGGTATTTCAAACAAGTATAGTATAAACTATTTTTATTATTCAACTGGAAACCACACGTAAAAGAGGTTCCAATCAGATTATAAATTGTTAACATGATTACATTAGTTATCTTATTCTAATAATGCTAATACTTGTAAATGTTGTCAGGTATTCATGATTATAACTTATGCTATCAACAAATCAAGTGTCTTTCATAGCACAGGTGTCGGTTATATCATACAATTGGGTTATGAAAGTGCCAAGTATTTGTTGTACCAAGGATTATGCAATATAAATCTAGATTAACTATTTAACAAGCAAAGTATTAAGAGTGAATAAGATAACAAATACAAAACATGTTAGTATCGAACATTAAGGTCCATGTTGAGTTTATAATACTTATTCTTACACCATTAGTGTAACTTTTTCACCTTGACATAGTAAACTTAGTTAAACATAATGAAGAAGAGAAACATAAATAAACAAGAGGAGAACATAATTATATAAGTATAGTAAACGAAATGAAAGGCATAAACAAGAGATTAATGAAAGCAAAACTTAAGCATTATAAAAATATAAAGCAAGAAAGCAACATAATCTTGATTTAAAAATTAAGATGTCTAAATGCATGGCAAATACCTCTTTTTATATGCTAAAATTTAAAACTATTGATTTGATAACTAAATGTTGAGTGGATGGCCATATCTTGACTTGATAACAATCCTTATCTTTTTATCTGAACAAAACATCATTGTTAACATTAGAATTTGAATATATTGTCTTCATCAAAGTTTAAGGAAATTATCTCAGCTTTTCAACAAAAGAAGAATTGATGCATTTGAACTTTTAGAACTCGAGATATGAGCTGAATATTGAACAGTGTCTATGATGAAGGATAAATTTTGACTTCTTCATTATTGCTACAATTTAAACTTGAAAACATCCTTTTTGAATCTCGGACTCCTATGAAAGTTTTAGGCCTATGTCTTAACTTTCCATCCATATACAGCCTTATTTATGTTAACTTGATAAAAACTAGTCAACTTATTCTTAAACTTGTTTTGAAGTTAAAAAATATCACATTAGACCTATGTTGGTCCCAAAGACTAAGAGATACATTAACTTAGCTATTAAAACCCAAGCTTTGATCAAAACATAATGTTAAACTTTATGAAAACTCATCAATGCTTTTTTATTCTTTGTTTGAAAAATAATTATTTACACTCACATGCATGCTTAAAAAGTGTTGAGTTCCCTAAAACATATAAATGCAGTGGAAGCGATAAATTTAAAAATTTTCTAGGAGTTCCAAAAAACTTGTTAGACAATTCGTGGTCCTTTAGAGTTTTACGAAGATTACCTAAATATCAAATCTTTTTTTTTATGTTTGATCAACCTTTTCTAGGCTGGGTTATTGCATCCACAAGTTGTCTAAGTGTTCAGCCTATAACTGTAATCCACACAAATCTCCAATGAATAATCTCTTAAAATAAAATCGTTTTTAGGATGATTGTTATACCTGTGAGTGATAACTCTTTCTTTTATTTTTTTTCATGTATTTTTATAAAGTCTGTAACTTACATGATTTTTCTTTTTAAGAAATACGAGGCATATCATTCTATTTGTGAGGAAACTTGATAACTCTATAAATGATCAAATATCAATTTGTCACTTAAATAATTTTACATATATTATTTTAGTGCAATTTTATAAATTTATTTAATCAAGTCCCTATTTGATTTTTCTAGGTCTAAAAATATAATACTTGTAATAATTACATTCTAGTCTTCAATTTCTAAAACTTATTTATAATCAAGTCCTACTTGATTAATTATCCTAGTTTAATTTTTTATCAATGATTCTTATCCTAATAAGTTGACCCAAATATAAATTATAATCTTAAATCAAATAAGATTAAATAAATTAAATAATTTAACTTATTATCAATTCACTAAATTAATTGACTTATATTTGAAGATCAAGTACAATATCTAGCAAAAGACTAGAGTTAATAATCTTCTACTTGCACTAAAGCTAATTTCTCATGTATTTTAATATCATATCCCTCCATATGATGATCATGTTTTTGCTGAGACAATGCCATAATGAGAGGATCTATAAGATAATTTTTAATTTTTTTCTAATTAAATTGAATTGCCTAAATATATGTTTGGATTGTTTATGAGACATTGGTTCTTTTGCTTGTGAGATGGCTCCATTGTTATTATAGTACAGGGTTACTAAATCAACAATTCAAGAAACCATACCTAGTTCAGCGATGAACCTCTTAATCTAAACAACCTCTTTTGTAGCCTCAAACATAAAGATGTACTCATTTTTAGTTGTAGAATTTGTTGTGGTCTCTTACTTGAAACTCTTTTAGCTCACAATATTATCATTTGGAGTAAAAATATATCATAATTGAGATTTATTATCATCAATATTTGATTGAAAACAAATATCTGAATAAACATAAATTATTAGTGCATGTCCTCTATAGATAGAAAGACATTCTTAGTTCTTCTTAAGTACTTAATAATGTTTTTAACTATCTTCCAATGACCCTTACTTAGATTAGTTCGGTATCTACTCTTGTATATAACATTGCATATATGGTGGATCCTAATGCTAAAACATAGGCTATTATTTCTATCTTATCTCTCAATTTGTGTCTTAGGACACATTTCCTTAAAGAGATGCATTCCTTATGAAATAAGCAAGTATCTTCTCTTATATTCTTCCATGTCAAATTGTTTTAGTATCTTGTCTATATACATGGATTGAAACAATCCAAACAACCTTTTAAACCTATCTTTATATATCTTTTGTCCTTCTATATAGGTTGTTTCTCTAATATCTTTCATGAAGAAATTCTTGGACAACCAAATATATACTAACTGGAGTAAATGAATGTAATTTTTTATCAATAATATGTCATTTACTTATAATATTCAAAAAACAACTCCACTCCCACCAACTTTTTTATAAATACAAAGATCATCTATATTTTTTATAAAACTAAACATTTTTATTATCATCAAAAAAGATATTCCAACTTATTTTTTGTATATGGACGACATCACAATGATCATCCTTTTTGGATCAAATTTAATTATGGAAAGAATAAGATTCTTATTCTTTTATGGTTTAAAGGTTTAGAGTTGCCACATGGTGTTTTGTTTACTAGAAACCCTATATGGTATACAAAGTCCGAATAAGAAAACTGATTGTGTATAAGGAAGATAATATCACTTTTAATACACCTTATCTAAAATAAATTACATTGTTTATTTGTGTGATTATTACTAAGGCTTTATTGCATTTTTTTTTAAACCATTAGTCTATCTATAGGTTAAAAAAAATAAACTTCAACAAGGCAAACCAAGGCTTTATGGGTCAAATCTAGTCATTCGAAAGTCAAACTATATATTTTTTTTATTTAACACCAAGAATATATCTTATATATAATTTTATAATTTCTAAATAATAAAAGTGAACCAAATGAGAGAGGAGGGGTTATTTTATTTATTATAGGCTTAATTTGCCTTTCGAATATTGGAAACATGACTTACATGTAAGTTGATAGTAAAAATAAACAAATTATATTAGATATTTATAAACTAGTTATAAAATTTATTAATTAATTTTTCTTAAAAAATGAAGAAAATATTTTTTTATTTTATAAGAAAATATACATAAAATTATCTTAGACTTTGGCCATATGCAATTTAAAACATAAATATATTTTTTTTCCTTAAATAAGGATTTTTGTTCTTTTTCTATTTTTAAAAATCTGATTTATTCAATACTAGAAAAATATCTTACATATAAGTTCACAATCTCAAATATTAAATATAAAAGGGTAAAATGGTATAAAAACCAAAAATTAATTGCAAAATGGTCCTTTAAAAATATAAAAATTAAACTACGACATGTTTGGAATAAAAAACTTTGAATAGATGTGTTAATGCATGTTTGTCTAACAAGCTTTCAATTAAAAAACACAAGTTTAAAAATTACTTTAAAGGCATGTTCCCCAAATGAGCCTTAAAGACCCAAAAATGTGTTTTTCTCTTTAACAAATCATGGCTTCGCCAAACGCAATCTTAGGCCTTAAAGGCTCAACCCAATCATGTAGATTGGGCTTCCCAACTTGGTATAAGACCTAAAAACATGATCCATTATCAAAAATAGAATTTTCAAAGATCAAATGGTGATTTCTAGTTGAATATTATCAATAATAGTATGAACATCACAAAAACCTAGAAATCAAATCAAAGCTAGAGACCAAGTTGCATCAAATCATAGGCACATAAAGTTAGACCATGTAAAATTAAACAATAACTAATTATGATGGATAAACATTAAGCATTCAAGTAAACATTTAAAATGAATTAAGCACGGGTGTGCCCATTAAATTACGACATCTCATTAAAGATAGATGGTATACCTTTTGATCAAAATACAACCTTTTTGTCTAGATGCTCTTGTTTATTTTCTTCTTATTTCCAGCTCCTTTTAGCTTTTGTTCCTTTGCTTTTCTTTTTTTCTTTTATTTTTTCCTCACTTTTGCTTATTGTTTTTATTTCTTTCTTTTCCTCACTTGTTTTCTTTTAATTCCCACCTTCTATAGGTTGAAGCAAAATCATCAAGTTATAAAACCACTTATAATTTCAATAGTGGTTTTCTAAAGATAGGTTGTTATAGAAGATTCTCTCTCCCTCTCTCTTCTACAACCTTCCCTGAAAGCTATGGTGTGTGGTTTTCTTTTGTCTTTTATGCAATGAATCACACTAAGAGAAAACAACCTCAAAGTTAGCTTTTTTATAGGTGAACCTTTTTTTTTTCAATTAAGCAGATTAGGTAGGGTACTTTGATGGATTAATCATGGAGATTGTGACATAAACATTCCATCAAAGGACTTAAAACATATAGAGCATATTCATATTTATCACTAGGAACAAACCAAGCTCAATTTGAAAGTTTAGAACTCTACATTCATTAATTAAACAATTAGCACTCGATCGTTTTAAAATAGTAGAGGCTGACTAGGGACAAGATGTTAATGAGTTCCTTGAGACAAGTATTATATAAATGTTAGATGAGGATTGTTGATCCTTATAGACAAAATGTTTCTCATACGTTTAGTGCTAATTAAAGCTCATAAGGTGGTCAGCGAAGTTACATTCATTCATTTGAAGGTGGCTCCACAATCAACCTTCTCAGTTGATGAAGAAAAAGAATAGTGGTTGAACAATGCATCATCTCTTCCTTCATTGAAGCCTAAAATACATGTCACCTTTTTTAAATCTTTCAAAATTAGGGTTTTAATTAGGTTTTTAATGAATTTTCATTCTAGTCCCTAGACGTTGAATTTTTGGCATGCACCCTCAATTAACCTAAAAACTTTTCAATTAATGCAATTGCACCAATAACATTGTTGATTGGAATCATGTGATTAATATGCTTTTATAAATTGGACCATGGTTTTTATATTATATAATTTAGTTCTTAATTGATTATTAAACTTTCAATTTGACCCATGGTTTAGTCAATTGTGGTCCTTAAATGTGCATGCCTTTTACATCTTGGTTCTTGATTTTGAATTTCTTTAATTAAGCCTCTAATTGGTCTTTAAGCTTTATTTTCTTCATAATTAAACCCCCACATTGACCAATTAGCATATTAAAATTCAAAATTAATCCTCAAAACTTCCAGTTCTTGAAATTTGACCTAAACTAGGCTTTCAAACTTAATTTTCTTTCAATTAAGTCTTTAATTAAGTCAATTAAACTCATTAAAAGTTTAATTAAGTCTTTAAACTTAATTAATTCTTCCAATTCTAGCTAAATTGACTTTCAAATTAATTTCACTTTTGATTAAGTCCTTAATTAAATCAATTAGGCTTATTAAAAGTTCAATTAAGTCCCTAAACTTAATTATTTTACATTTTTACCCCAATATTTAATATCTTTCTTAATTTGGTCATTTTGTTTATTCAATTAAACCCTCTATCATTGGAATTGAGTTCCCAGCCTTTGTTATTTGGTCTAATTTGGTCCTTCAACTTCTAATTTATGTGATTAAATCCTTTTTTAGCCCTTTTTTCCACCTTTAAATTAATTGTCCATTTGTGACCCTAAAATATTTTTTGATTTTTTTAAGTTTTTTAATTTTCAAAAAGAGTAAAGATTTCTTACATAAAAGAATTTTGAAGGGCCTAAAATTAGGTTATGACATTCTTAAAGCTTATTTAGGTCCATACATGAATTTTTTTTTATAGCTTACTACCATGACCAAAAGATTGATATCTTCTCCCAAATATAGGAGTGTCGAAGTAATAAATAACCCAGCAAAACTAGGGTCAAACCACAAGGAGATTAACTATATAAATTATAAAGAACAACAATAACAAGAAGAAAAAGTTAAAGAGGACTTTGAGATTGTAAGATTAATGTGAGGATTAAATAATGATAAAAAAAATGTTAAGGTTAGAGGATTTACTAATGTTATTTTAAACAAGTATAATATAAACTCTTTTTATTACTTAACTGAAAACCACACACAAAAGAGGTTCCAATTGGATTATAAATTGTTAACATGATCATATTAGATACCTTATTCAAATAAAGCTAATACTTGTAAATGTTGTCAGGTATTCATGATTACAACTTATGTTAACAATAAATCAGGTTCCTTTTATAGAACATATATCGATTATACCATACGGTTGGGCTATGAAAGTGCCAAGTAATTGTTGTACCAAATATTATACAACATAAATCAAGATTAACCATTTAACAAACAAAGTATTAAAAGTGAACAAGATAACAAATACAAAACATATTAGTATAAAACATTAAAGTCCATGTTGAGTTTATATTATACTTATTCTTACACCATTAGTGTAACTTTTTCACCTTGACATAATAAACTTAACTAAACATATCGAAGAAGAGAAACATAAATAAGATAAAAGTTAATTAAGTAAAGAAAAAGAAATGAAAGGCATAAATAAGATATTAATAAAAGCAAAACTTAAGCATTTCAAAAATACAAAGAGAGAAAGCAAGAACATGATCTTAATCTGGAAACCAAGATGACTAAATGCATGGCAAATGCCTCCTTTTGACAAAGTTAATGTAGCAACCCTTACTTCATCACTAACACGTAGAACTACTTCACCTTTTCATAATATTCTACTTCTCTTTAGCTCTATATTATTAAAAATATAAAAACCATATTAGGTAACTAATACCTAAAAAATATTTTATGAAGTAGAAAGATAATTTTCAATTATAAATAGAAAATAAGTGTTCATGTGAGAACCTTTGATCATCTGGTAGTGTAACAATTCTTTAGAGGTTTTATGCTTATCAACCCTACTAGCCATAGTAAAAAAAACTCTTTGAGATGTATAATTACAATATAAGCATCTATATTCTTGTATTATCTTTAAAGTTTTGGTGACATGTTGGCTAACATCACACATATAGCATGCTCACTATTATTAATATGATGTTGATATTTAGTCCTAACTTTTTCATCAACATCCTTATTAAGAGCAAGGAGAATTGGATTTTCAAGAACATATAACATTTTTTTCTTATTTGAGAACGATTCTCACATGTAGTACTAGTCTAAAAAGTTTGGTCCAATCAATTTGTTATCATTAAGTATGCTAGGGATATATTACTACTTATATTTATCTATCAACCTATTCATGTAAATATAACAAGTTATAAGTTTCATGCATACATATTTGTTACCAAATTTAGATAAGATCTTTAATCATTTTTTGTCTTTTACTATTTTCTTGCAAATTAATGGTCTTCTTTATTAATTTAGGAAATCTCGCTTAAATCTCCTATTGAAATAGGATCTCATTTAGTTTATCCAACCTTGAGTGCCTCAACAAATAAAAAATAAATTAAACTAGGTAAATAACATAGCTTATGAATCATATCTATATGTGATTTCTAGATCAATTAGATGACAACTATTTGTCTAAACATATCATATTTATTTTATCTAACTACTACCTCTAATCTTATAATCATATGCAACTCATCCAAATCATATAAGTTTAGTTAAGTATGACCTAATTCAATAGCATTAAATATATTAGATTAATGATAACCTTGGGTGACTCAAGATGTTATCTATGAATGAAGCTCTAGTTTTATGTATATAAAATTAGTAGGCAACAAATCATATTCTTAACATATGCTTAATATATTAACTAGGAATTTTTTTTATTTTAATTAGGTCTCATTGCATGGCATTACTGATATTTCATACTCAACAATTATATATAAACATATATTCATAGCATGTCATTTTAATTGGATGATTATAAACATATCTAAACTAACTTTCTTGATCCATCATATAGAATTAGGTAGTTAAAATCTTGATAGCCATTGCAAAACTTTATGAGCTCTATGATTGTATCCTTTTTCACCATTTTTCTTTTCGTATTTGATTACAAAACAATTTTTTATTTAAATTTTTACATTTCTAAATTACATAACATTTATATAATTGTATAAGAAACCTTAAGTTACATTCAAGACTTTACAATTCATAAGAAAAAATATAAAAAAAGGGAAGACATACATGCTTTATTTAATATTGCAAGCATTCAACAATAAAAAAACACAATTATATTGGTCTTTTAATGTTCATAATCATATATCATGGATAAAAACACATTAATATGCATAACTAAATATATTGCATTCTTCAATTTCTAATTACTAGCTTTATGTATAATTTTTAAATTAATATTTCTAACACTTAGAAATATTATATCAAATCCAATTTGATAATTTCTCAAACTTTATAAATTTTATTTAATAGATATTTTCTTGAAAATCCATTTTTCAATATTTAATAAGAAAATTAATCATATTAGAATTCTTATTAACATCCTCAACCATTTTAGGACCAGTTAAATATGTTTTTTTGCCTTCAAACTCTCTATATTTAGAAATTATTTATCTAGAATAATTTAATTAAATCTTAATTCAATTAGAATATTTCAAAAATCAAAACATTTAGATTTAAAAACTTAATTCAATGCTAATCCAATTAGAAATAATAATTATATAATTAATTTAATTTAGGGTCTCAATTTAAATATAAAGTCTGAATTTTATATACGTAAGGGTAGAATTATAAACAAAAATACCATAATTTTTATAAGGTATAAGTTGAAGGAACATAATTGTAATTCTTCCTTAAAAAACCCTATTCAAAGTAGGAGGGGTAGAATTGTAATTATACCCCTTATCATCTTCTCCTTTAGTTGTAGTTAACAATGGCTTCATATATTATCATTAGCAACAACACCACCAACAATAAAGCATGTTGTTGTGTCATTTATAACGTGGGGCACTAACCATGCATGACACTTGTCATTAACGCTTCAAGTGCTACACTTGGCAAGGTAACAATCATGGGTTATTGCTTTTCACGCTACTAGCACGTCAATAGCTATTGGTTGTTGCATGCTATACAGCAACAAGTGTTCGCAAATCTAGAGTTGGTGTCATTGTTTTTCAATTTTCCAGCAAGATCTAGCTAAAATAATTATAATGATATTTTTTTGAAAAATCATTAGAGAAAATTAATTTTTAAAAAAGTAGTTTTGCATGTAAAATTAATTTAAAATTAACTCCATCACAATCAAAACATACAATCAACAATCATATTTGTTTAACATTAACTTTGATACCATTGTTAGGTTTCTTATAACACATAAACGTAATAAAAATAATAAATTTAATTTTTTTTAGAATTTTCAAGAATCTTGTTGGATAATCTAGGGTCATTTAAGATTTATATAAAGATTATCTAAAAATCATATCTTCTTTTAAGTTTTGATCAACTTTTTTAAAATTGGGTTGTCGCAAACCATAAATCGTCTAAGTTTTTAGCCTTTAACAAGATTATTTACATAAACCATTAGTGAAAAATCTTCTAGAATCCTTTTTAGAAGAGAAGGAATGCTATACCTTTAAACGTTAACTTTTTCGTTTATATGTTTTCAAGTATTTTTGTATAGTCCATAACTTACGTAATTTTTATGTTAAAAAAAATGAGGCGTAATATTTTATTAATAAGGAAAAGCTAATAACCCTATAAATAGAAAAATATCAATATACTCCCTGAATAATATTAATATATTTTTTTATGATAGTTATAGAAATTTATTCAATTAAGTCTTAACTTGATTTTTCTAGGTCTCAAATTGTAATCTCTTATTGCAAATACATTCTAGTCCTTAATTTCTAAAACTTATATACAATCAAATATCACTTGATTAATTATCTCAATTCAATTTATGACGAATGATTCTTATGTTAGGTTCTCTAATAAGTTGGTCAAAATAAGTTGATCCAAATATAAATCATAATCCTAAATAAAATATGATTAAATAAAGTAAAGAATTTAACTTATTATTAATTCAACAAATTAATTAACTCATATTTGAAGATCAAGTATAATTTTTAACAACGTGTCATGATCTTTCAAATATTAAAAATATCATAAATAATTTGACTTAACTTTTCAGTGACTAGTTTCTTAATTTAATTATCATACTTTTATCAAGAATGTTCAAATTTAAATATTATAGCATGAAGGGTGTCTCCTCTATCAAATCATATTTATTCTTAACATCATAGTCAATGATTTTTTTTTTTTAAATAAAACTCCTTTTGAATTCATTCCACCAAAAAAATAAAACTCCTTTTGAATTCATTCCACCTTGTATAAGGATTTCATAATCAATATTATTTAAGAATAAATGAAACATTTTCTCTAATTTATCTAGGATGATGAATCTTCTATTGATCACATAAATACTTTTATATAATTTATGTTATACCTAATATCTATTTATTTGTTACCCTTCTGATGCAAACCTTATAGATATAAAGATTTAGAAACCCACAATCAAATTGATCTTTCTCAAAAAAGTTAAATTTAGACTTATAATTGAGCTTGACACAATAATAACCTGTATTGAGATACCAAGACTATAAAAACCGGACCTCCACCCAATACATATTAAGAGACATGAATGAGATGTATGGAAGAAACCATGAAACTTAGTTAGTTCTTTGATAAGTTAAAGTAGTTCAATAAAGAACAAAAAAGTATAAGTCACGTACACAATAATAATTTATGAACTCAAAGTTTATATATATATATATATAAAAGCTAAATAAGCTATTTATAATAGGTAAAAAAATCCTAAAAAATGCTCAAAAATTAAAAGAGTAATAAATAAAATAGAAAAAAATAAAGTCAACTTGAAAACTGATACAAATCCTATACAGTAGGTTCTGAACTTTATTGCAAGGCTTTTTTATGATCAAATCTGACTATCTATTATCTCACTAGATGCACAACTGTCCCTTTTTACACACAATACGGTACGTGTATGCATATCACAATTGGATTGCTATCGATGATCGATTATTTGTATTTTTTTCTTTCTTTTCTTTTTTCTAACAACTAAAATACATAATTATCCTCTAATGATATGTTGTTTGCCTGGTTAGATTGCCGTTAATGATTGATTATTTGTATTTTTTTTATTATCTCTCTTTTTACAACTAAAATGCATAATAATTCTTTCATTGTTTGTTGTTTATTTAGGTCTAATATGGCTACTAGACTTAATTCTTTTGAGGCTAGCATGGATATTAACTCTAAGATGTCTGGTTTGGACTGAAAATCTAAAATATTTAAAATATTTTATAATTCTTAATATTTTTTTAAATTTTTTTAAAAATAATAATAACCCATTAAATAGCACGGGCTAATGTATTACTAAATCTTGTGATCACTATAAGAGAATGAAAGATCTATGCCGATGGCTTGTATGATAATAAGTAGAAAAAAATATTTAGAGAGATTGGTTAGAATTAAATCAATCGGTAATATATGGTGCAAATTGATATTTTCTTACAAACACGAGGCAGAAACTATGGTTTTCCTTTCCTAAAACAAGAGCGAAAAAAGCGAAAATATAGTTTAAAAAAATACCCGCACACCCAAGGCTGAGCTCACTCGCAGTCGATAATAAATTCTCGATCTAACCACAAAAACAACAGCTTCTAGGGTTTGGCCGGAAGAATCATTTACAGCAATGGCGATGGCAGCTGCTTTGAGACGCGAAGGAAGGAGATTTGCCTCCCCTCTCATTTCCTCTCAACCAATAACCCCCGTCCGATCCGCTCTCATCCCCGAGTATGAATCAATCAGATTTATTCTCTTTTCATTTCTCTATTTTCTCTTTCTGTGTGTTTGTTCTCTGTTTAGCTGATAACGAAATGAGATAAAAAATTAAAAAAAAGAAAAGAAAAATTTGTTGGGATTGTTATTGATTTTGAAATGTTTATTTAACGGGTTTCTTTATTATATATATTGAAAGATAAAAAAAATACAAGGGTTTTTTAAGAGGCTGTTTTATCGCTTCTTCTTCATGGGTCTGTGCCATTAACACCAGCCAATTAGCCATTTGTTTGAGCGGTGAGTAGTTCCAGTATAATTCATGAATACCCAATATGGTTCCATTGAAGTTCCTTGGGCAAATTAGCTTTATTTATAAATATAAATATAAATACTCTTGCTTGCTCTCTTCTTTTGTATAAATTGTTGTTTAGCTATCCAGGTAGTAATGTGGCTGAAAACAGCCTTCTATTTCAGTTGCGGAATTGCCCTGATGAGAGCATTTCTGTGATTCCTAAAATGTGAAGATGGTGGAAACATGGGGGGTTTGTATTTTCATTTAAAAACTTTGAAGAAAAAAAATGCAGGCTCATAGGAACAATGAAATAAATAATAATTTTTTTTCTATGGTTCTAACAAACAAGTCTTCCAACTTTAAACTGAGTTTGAGTGATATTTGGGAACATCACTTATCAAGTTGTATTTCGCTTGAGTGTTAATCATGATTCATCTGTCTTCTTTGATCAGATTTTTTAACTAGCTGCATTTTAGACATCATACGAATATGTATAACTAAATGATTTTGTAGAACATTCATAAAATAAATCAATGTATGAGAGAGAATAACTTTCTGTGCATGTTTGCTTGCATATATCACCTTCCATGATTTCCTCTGACTTGATTGCTTCTTTTGGATGCTTTAAGAAAGTTCCTCTACTTTTAATTGGAAGATAAATAATTTTCTAAGAATTTGCAGGGAGCATGTCCCTCTTGGAGTGCGTTCCATTTCAACTCAAGTTGGTAAGAATGTTGCTGTTCAATTGTTGCATCCTTTGATCTTTTGATTTGACTTTAAGATTTTATTTCTTGCTGCATCTTTACTAAATTAAGTCTCTGAAACCTGGAACTGTGGACAACTAATTGTGATGTATCTTATGCAGTTCGGAATCGGATGAAAAGTGTCAAGAACATTCAGAAAATTACGAAGGCTATGAAGATGGTTGCAGCCTCAAAGTTGCGATTAATTCAAACTAGAGCTGAAAATTCTCGTGGCCTATGGCAACCATTTACTGCGCTTCTTGGAGATACTCCTAGTATGTTCTGAGAAGTTTTTATCTAGCCACTGCTTTGTTAACTTGCATCTATTTGATATTTTATATCTTCCAATTATATTCAACTTTCCAATTAATTAGTTATTGAAAGTAAGGATTGTGTTTTCTAGTCTTAATTTTCTAGTCTTAAAAACAACTGTAATTTGGTTTCATTAGTTCATGTTGTGTTGAGTGCATGTTCTAAGTTATAACCATGTTTTTCTGGTTTATTTTGGTCATTATGCTGCAACTCCCACAAAAGTTTGGTCAAGATTTTTTGAATGCTTGCATGCAGTGGTTGATTTATATTTTGTACTCACAAGGATGCATTGTTTAGATGCGTTTAATTATTATCTGAGTGTATATTTTGATGCATTTATTAATATGGTCTATCATTAATTGATGGAATGGAAATTTGTTATGAGCAAACCCTATGAATATTTCAAATAGTAGAGCCTCAGTGGGTCCTTCTCTTTACTGAAGTTAGAAGCTTATAGAATTCATGGTGGTAGCAACAAGAATGTGAGAGCTTGCAGGAATAAGATTGGTTCAAACTTGAAAAGATGCAACCTCCTAAGAAACTTCAGATTGATCTCTTTACTTTACCTTGAAAACAGAGAATTAAGAATCTAAGAAATGTGAGAAATTACCAGCACAACATTTCAAAATTCAGCGCCCTTTTTACTCAATTAATGAAAAAAATGGTGGAGGAATTTGTTTCAAATTCTTGATTAGAATACTGATTCTGAAAACATTAAATTGCCCACACAACATATAAGTTTATGCACTTCAAAAACTTGTCTTTGATGCAGGAGCTTTTTTTAATAATTTTCCTATAATTTCTTATTTTCTTGTTTAATTTAGGAGTCCTTGGAGTTCTAGCTGTCATGTGATTAGCATGTGATATTATTATGATTTTACTAGTATGAATAGACTGCTAGGGTTATTTTATAGATGCTCTTTGTTATTTTATCAATCTATTAAGATTCTAGAGGTTTTATCTTGTTCCAATTTCAATTTTATCCAATATTCACTGTGATTTCTGTTTTCTATTGTTTTCCCCTTCCCAACCTATGTCACTCTTGCTATCGTACACTGTTTATTTTCTATCACTGAATACATTTTTGTCCTCTTTTATTTTCTTTTTGGCTTTGCTGTTATTTTGTTTGCTAGGTGTTGATGTAAAGAAGAATGTGATTGTCACTGTATCTTCGGACAAAGGTCTGTGTGGTGGTATTAACTCTACAGCAGTCAAGGTCAGCAGGGCCATTAACAGGTTGACTTCAGGTGTGTTTTTCTTTTCTTTTCTTCATCAATTTTTTTTCTTGTTTGCAATGGGTTTGGCTGTTTTGAAACCTTAAATATATTTTTATACTTTCCTAGGTCCTGACAAAGAAACTAAATTTGTCATCTTGGGAGAAAAGGCAAAGGTGCAGTTGATACGTGATTCAAAAAAGAGCATTACAATATGCATGACAGAGTTGCAGAAGAATCCCCTGAATTATACCCAGGTTAGTTGGTCATATTTCCTGGACCAAGTATCTCGAGAAAAAACCTCATCTCTCTACATGCACATGTATAGACTTTTTTAGAGTTTTAAATCCCAAATTGTTTTAATGAAGAAGATAGGAGGGAAAAATCAGTTTCTATGGCCAGCAAGCTGCTTGTGCCCAGTTTATCATGGATTGAGCTCTTGTTTTTTGTACCCATCATTCTAATACTGTTTGCTGTTAAATGGACCTGGTAGCAAGTCCCTGGTTGCACTGATATCTGTTATAATTCTCATATGATGGGTTCTTTTATGCATTTGCCCAGTTATTTTACTTTGTTTGGAAGGGTGAGTGGAAACAAAGGGAATGAAAAGTGAGAGAAAGTTTCCCTTGAGCCCACAAAAGCTAATCTCTCCAATTCTAAGAGTGCATGTGGGCTTTTGGGTTTGGGTGGGGTGTTGATTCAAATAATAAAAATACCTTTTTATGTTTGATTTAAAATTTAAAATCTTATGGTATGAGGAACATAGAAGACATTAAAGTAATTGTACTACCGACATTTTCTTAACATTTAATTTTATTTTACATCCATAAGGAATATCTCTATTTTCTTTTGTATTTCCCTCTTAAAAATAAGAGAGAGAGAGAGAGAACTTTTTTCCATAATTTCCCTTCCTCTCGTTTTCTTTCCTCTCATAACAAAGAGTTGAAGTCAATTAATAGCTTGTACATTATATAAGCTACTAATCTTATTATAGAATAATTTACAAAAATTCTCCAGCAATTCCATTTGATTTTTTTTTTTTATTTCAGGTCTCTGTTCTGGCAGATGACATTTTAAAGAATGTGGAATATGATGCTTTGAGGATTATCTTCAACAAGTTCCAGTCAGTGGTCTCATTTCTTCCAACTATGGCAACTGTATTATCTCCTGAGGTGATTCAGAGTGGTGCACCTGCTACTATGTATACACTTCGGTTTTTTTTTTTGGTTAAGGATTGTGGGTGTATGATTGAATGTTGATATAGGTTGTGGAGAAAGAGGCTGAATCTGATGGGAAGCTTGGTGATCTTGATTCCTATGAGATTGAAGGTGGTGAAACAAAGGGTGAAATACTTCAGAATCTTGCCGAGTTCCAGTTCTCTTGTGTAAGCGTTGCCACAAACCTTTATTTTCTGAGTAGTATTTAGGACAGTCCAATTCTCAAAGCATGTGAGTCCGATTCGAGTCCAATTCTCAAAATATGTGAGTCCAATTCTTAAAGCATGTATGCACGCAAACTTAGACTAGAAACTTGAGAGCAGTAGTTCAACCCTGTTTAATGTTTATGCCATTTAGGGCTCATTCAACCATGTAGGTTTTATATTACTGGTACAAGTTTAGTTGACCAGTTGAGTAGCCCCGTTCACCCTCTTGCTTATTTAACTCCATTTCTTTTCTTTCATTTGACGCCTGTAACCTTTGATAATCCACTGCAATCTATTGTTTTAGGACCCTCATTAGTTGACTAGTTAAGAGCAGTAGCTTTTGTTTTTTTGGTGCTTTTCAAAAGTTCGTTGGTGTTGAAAAAACATCAAATTGATGTTTTTTTTAATGTTTTTCGATGATTTTGATGTGTTGATATAAAAATGATAAAAACAAATATGAAAAAATTTCATTTTAATGTATTTTCAAGCGAAAAACATTTTTAAAAAGCACTTGTACCACAATACTGAACAAGCACTTAGTTTGATGCCTGTTTCTTCCACAGAACCTTATAGTATGTCTGGGATATACATGTAAATTTTCAAATTTTCTTCAGGTTCTGTTCAATGCTGTAATGGAGAATGCTTGCAGTGAGCAAGGTGCAAGAATGTCTGCTATGGACAGCTCAAGCAGAAATGCTGGAGATATGCTTGATCGCCTGACACTGACTTATAACAGGTTACTTTCTCTGGATACAAATGCATGCTGGGAATCTTATTTTGACCCTGAAAGTATATTTAGTGAAGTAATGAATGGAAAATTTAGCTTGGGTAATAGTTGTGTTTGGTACAATTTTTGGCTCGGCAGGGGGAGGGGGTGGGGGGGCATCCAGATTTTTCTCTCTCAAGGAACCATACTCAAATCTCTCTCTGTCTCTCTCTCTCTCTCTCTCTCTCTCACACACACACACCCACACACACACACCAACAGCAGTTTAATAATCTCTCCATTTCATCAATACACCAAACATGTTTATATACAACTTTAGGGCTTTAAGAGTTAGTTCTATAATAATTACTCGTGAACGATTCACCTCAACTTGTAGCCTTTGTACCAAACGAATTTTGAGAAGGTTGTAATCTTGTTAGTGGCTTGGCAAAACTGAGTTGATTGGTTTAAAATAGCGCTCAACTTTCTATCTCGTACTTGAGATGGTGGGGAGTTTGTTTTCTTTTACATATGATGATTTGGAGCCAAGCAAACTTGTTTTGTTCTTTCATTTGTTCTTGACAACTGATTTCTGGAATTTGCTTGATATTTTTGTATCAGAACTCGTCAAGCATCTATCACAACGGAGTTGACTGAGATTATATCCGGAGCAGCTGCACTGGAGGGTTAAAATTGAAGATATCAATGGCTAGGAACTTCATGGGGCTACTTTTGAGGTTTTTGTTGAGCGACTCTAATAATCACCCAGCATTGTTTTCTGTTTTTGGGAATTAAAAATAAAGTCCATGATCGATAATGGTTTATTTTTATTTTTGGTTCTTTTTTCAGCTCTTAATCATGTGGTTCTGGCTTGAACACTCGAGAACTGTTGTAAATTTTACTGTAGTCCTGTTTGGCATTGTTTGATCCCCCCACTATGCACAAGAAAAACAAGATTTGGCGACTAGAACATTGTTTGCTAATTGAAAACTTGGGTGTCCATTGCCACTGTAATGGTGACATTTATCATTAATTGGAGGACTGTTTTTTAGGTTATACTAGCTCATTGACCTGCACTAGATGGAAAGGATGGATTAAAATTTTTACAAATAAAACAAAATATATCAAAGTAGTGGGGAGTTTATTAGTATTGTTATTAAATTTGATCAAACATGTGCATTATGAGATTTTTTTATTCGGTTTACCTTGTTTAAATCTTAAATTGAATTATTTGATACTTGTCTAGATGTGAATTGGATTTGAACTATTAGACTAAGACATCTGGAATAATTAATGTTTTTTATAAAAAAAAATATTGAAATGATGATAGATTAAATTGATTTATATCATGTTATTTAGATTTTGAAGTTTATTAGGTTTAACAACTTTTTTTTAATACAAAATCTGTTATTATTTATTTATATTATAAAAAATAGTTAATAAAATCAATCATCAATTTAATATTAAAATACTTGCTTGAGACTGATATTCTAAAAAGCATATCAAAATAAATAGTAAAGTTTATTTTTTAATGAATTTGATATTAAATGATGAACTTGAAAAAAATAATTAAAAAAATTAAAACAAAAAAAAAACAATATACATAGGGTATGGTAGGTAAACCTATTAAACTTGCAAATCATGTCATGAATTTCAATGAGATTAGATGTTGGAGGTTGATCAACTTTATGTCAAGTTGAATAAATATAAATTTTAATTAAAATAAGTAATATTTTTTAGGCATGTAATAATGATGAAGGGAATAGGAGGGAATTTTTGTTAAAGTTATGATGAAATGGGAAAGAGTTAGTAGCATTATAGAAATTAAAAGTTTTCTAGGCTTAGCTTAGTATTACATGAGATTTATAAAAGAATTCTCCATGATTGCAACTCATTGACCTAAAAGGAAGTGAAGTTTGAATGGATTGAAGCATGTAAAAATAGTTTTCAAGAGTTAAAGAAGCAACTTATAACCACCCCTATTTTGACAATTCCATTAGGGTCAAAAGGTCGTGTGGTCTACAGTAATACGTTTAAAAGTCAGTAATACGTTTAAAAGAGGACTTGGGTGTGTCTTGATACAACATATAAGGTTGATTGCTTATATGTCAAGTCAATTGAAAAATCACGAAGTTAATTATATAGTTCATGATCTAGAATTTGTTGTAGTATTTGTATTGAGAGTGTAGAAACACTATTTATATGGAATGCAAGTTCAAATTTTCATCAATCATAAAGTTGAATATGCATCAAAGAAGATGGATATAGTTGATTAAGAATTATGATTACGTGATATATTATCATTCGGAAAAAGCTAAAGAGAAATAGCAGAGTTAAGAAAGATGGATATCTAAATGAATATAGGATCTAAAGGGTTGTTGTTGGTCCAAATTAAAGTATGATATGTGTTAAGCGACAAGATACTAAAAGCTTAATTAAAGGATACATGAGTGAAAAAGATAAAAGACGAGATTGAGATTCCTTTTTATATTATGAATGATGGAATTGTAGCAATAGAAAGATAATTGTTTTTGCTTGATGTTAAGGACTTGAAGGATAAAGTGGTGGGCGAGGCTCATAAATCCAAACTTATAGTACATTCTGGTAGTACTAAGATGTATCATGATTTAAAAGAGTTTTATTGATGACCAAACATAAAGAGAGAAATTGCAAAATATATGATTAACAACATATTTGGGAATGTGGTTGCAGTTGCTTTTCAAAGTCTGAAAATTATATCAATCATGTTTTTTTTATTTTTTAAAAATTATTTTTGAGATCTGCACATTAAAATAATTTAAAAATATCAAAAACATATTAATTCAAAGCAAAAAAAAAAATTCAATTTTTTTCAAAAGCACTTTTAAAAAGCACTTCTAAACACCCACTAAATGTGAAATGTATTAGTAAGTGAAAGTAGAGTACTAAAAGCATGTTGAACAATTACAATTACTTATGATACCCAAGTAAAAATAGGAGGACGTCACCATGAATTTTGTCTTTAAATTGTCTAGAGGGAAAAGGGGTAGTGATACAATTTAGGTTATTGTAGATCGATTATTGAAATCTGTTTTATTTCTTCCTATGAAGATGATAGATTTAGTTGATAAAGTGGCAAAATTATATGTGGGAAAGTAGTTAGATTACTTGGAATTCCAGTATCCATAGTGTCTGATTGAGACCCTAGGTTTACATCTCGATTGTGGTCAAGTATTTATTGTGCTTTAGGGATGAAGTTGAATTGAGTATTATTTTTCATCCCTAAATAGATGATCAATCAGAAAGAACCATTCAAACCTTGAAAGATTTGTTGAGGTTATATCTATTAAAGTTTGGAGAGAATTGAAAGGATTATGTATCATTGGTGAAGTTCACCTATAATAACAATTATCAAGTTACTATAAGCATGATTCCCTATAAAGCTCTGTATGGAAGAAGGTGTCAAACTTCAGTATGTTGGAAAGAGGTAGGTGATAAAAAATTGATTGGCATGGGGTTAGTACAATTACCACGGATAAGGTAAAGGTAATTAAAGATAGAATGAAAGCAACTCATGATAGACCAAAAAGTTATGCAGATAGAAGACAAAGGCCCCTCAAGTTTGAAGTGGTGATTGAGTGTTTCTAAAGATTGCACTGTGTAAGTATATTATGCGATTAGGAATGAAAGGAAAATTTACTCCTAAATACATTGGTCCTTTTGAGATAGTTTAGAGGATAGGCCTTATAGCATCTATATTATCTTTATGTCAGTAATTTTCAAATATATATGATGTATTCCATTTATCATTACTTTAGAAGGCATAAATAGATTTCACTGTGTTACCAAGTTCTGTTGTAGATAAATGAGTACTTGACTTTGGAAGTATGTCTAATCCAGATATTAGATAAAAGTGAGAAGAAACTCTAGAATAAAAGGATTCTCATGGTAAAGAAACTTTGGAAAAGTTCTCATATTGAGGAGATAACATGTGAATGAGAGTTTGAGATAAGGAAAAAATATCCAGGGTTATTTTTTGATACAAGTACAAATTAAATTTGAAAGATAAAATTTCTTGTCAGGAGGGAAGAATGTTAACTCTCAAGATAAATTAAAAATAATCAAAATTATAGAATAATGAGATAATATTAAGAAAAAATACGATAAAAAGATTAAAAAAAAAAGAGACAAGTTTATGGCCAAGAAATGTAAATCTTTCTAGTAGCAAAATTAGTCTAGCCATTTTGAGACACGGCTAGATGAATTTAGTGAATTGGTTAAAATATTTCTAAAAATTTTTAGACTATTTTGCTACTATTTTCTTAAAATTGACGGGGGTAGCCAAAATAGAGAAGATAGCTTTTTCATTTCTTCTTCCTTCCTTTAACTTTAAAGGGCTAGAAAGTGATATTTAGGAGTGAAAGGAGAGGACTTTGATAGAGAAAAATACTTTCACATTAAAAATCAAAGAGAGGGAAGATTGAATTGGAAAAAGAAAAAAAAAAGAAAAAGTCTTGGGAAAGTCTTAATGGGTCAACTTTTAAATTTTGTTCGCTAATCGAGTAAGGTGTTCAAAACCCCTTTGTATCAATTTCAACAAGAGTTTAGTGATTTTAAACTAAATTGACAAAACAATTTAATTAAGGTTCTTAAGATAAAATTGAGGGAAATGAAGATTTCTTGGAAATTGAGTTTCTAGAACTGTTGTGAGTTGTCAAGGGAGTAAAATCATGAAAGAATGATGAAGAAATATGATAGATAGAAAGTCTATAGGAGCCAACCAAATAGAGAATTAAATGGGAAGTTATGTATTTATGGTATTGTCCATTAATTGTGCTATAAATATGCATGTGATTGTATGAATAATGATTTTGATTGAGTTAAAATAATGAAATGATAAAATATTAAGTAATTGAATAGTTGGGCCTAAAAGGGTGAAATTGTAAAATTTTAGTGAAATGTAAATTTTATAGAATTGTGTAAAATTGATAAGAGTTGAAGGAATCATGAAATTGTTTGTAATTAAATTGATTTTTTGTGTAGTGAATGATTTGAAAATATAGATGAAAAACTTAAATAGAACTATAATGAATGTTACGATGAATAAGGACTATGTTGTTAAGCAAAAATGATAATTAATGAAAAAACTTGACAATGCATAAGATTGTTAGGGTGATTCAATGTGCTGGTGGAACTGCTCATAATCAAGTTGCAGGTAGACACTTGGTATTTGTATAAACTTTTCTTTAAAAGCTTCATTATTTTTATTATGTAAATTAGTTGATTTATAAAAGTGTGGATAATGACATGGTTAGTAGACAAAGAAAAAAAAGATATACATGCCGTTATGATTGATTGATATTCATTAAGGAATACAAAATTAATTAGTAATCAAGAGGAATTGACCGGATTATTGGCTTTTGAATGGGAATGCCATATTGATTGGCAATCAATGTGTCGACTAACTTATTATCTTTCGAATAGAAATATCAGAATATTTGATATATGTTAACTGGATTATTGGATATCTAAAATATAGGTTATCGAAGTAATTGCTCAATATGAAAAAATATTAAAGTGTTGATTTCCATACAATAATACTAAAATGGCTAGTTTTGTAGTGAACCTCGAGATGTTTTGATCTTTTATACAAGAAAATAAAATTTTAACAAATTAGAGAAAAAGAAAAAAAAATTAATGGGGCTAGGTTTTCTGATTTTTTTATTCGGGATGATGTTTTGAAAAGTTAACATTTTAAATATAATAACAGTTTTCTAAATAAATATATGTATTTTTATTAAATTTTTTCATGTTAACTTCCAAGAATATAAAGTGTTATCCGCTTTTAAATTTTAAATTACAAAATATAATAAGTAAAAACTTAATTATAAAATAATGAAAAAAAATTTGCTCAGAGTAATTTGCTCTTTTAATTTATTACTAAAGCTAACAATTAAACCACACGCCCATTGAGAAATATCTCTTGGATCTCGAGTGAATGTACATGAAAGAAAGATAGGTATCGATGTGGCCGTGGAGTTTTCCATTTGTTTCTGGCCTTTGGATATTCTAAGCGAGACCTTTGATATGATCGCCCTTTCGACAAAAACAAAGATGCACTGTTCGCCACGTGACTTGCGGAGTAATTATAAATTAGTATTTTTAGTTTTATAAAATAAATCGTCTTTCTAACTTTAAAAAATCACTTAATTAGTTCTTTTCGCCTATTTCACGTTCTTTTCTGATTAGATTTTCTTATTTTAATAGTGCTAACTCAAAAAAATATTTATATTAAATTTATAACATTGCTAGAATTAAATATAAAAATATATAAAAATAGTTTTAATCTTTTATTTCTGCTAAAAAGTGATTGTATATTAAAAAAAATTGTATTGTTTTATTTGAAAAACAGTGAAAAACTTGTATAAAAAATAAACTATAAAGAAAATATTGCATTTAAACCTAAAGTTCTAGTTTTCATTTTTTATACCCATTTTTCAAAAATAAAAAATAAAAAAGGCAAATTCCTTCTACTGTTGCTTTTCAGTTTCTCCTGGTAGATCCACAAAAATCTCTAGCCCAATGACAAAAGAATAGTGATATGGAGCTCGTGATTTTTAGCTTCCTTGCATTTCTTGCTAATATTTTAGATAAAACACTAAATTATATGATGGTTTCACTTGATACATGACTAGATTAACTTAATAATTTTAGATTTATAAAGTTAAAATATAAAAATATGTTAAAAATTAGGTGGTTTGGTCATTAACATATACTTATAAGTTACTTCTCTGCAACAATGTACAATTAAATGTTAAGGTTTTTTTCATTTTAATCATTAGATTTATGATGTTTTTTTAAAAAAATTATACTTAGTTTTTTTTAATTTTATTTTTAAATATTAGATTTACTAAATATTGAATTTCATATATTAATTTAATTTACTTTATATAAAGATATTTCAATTTCATAACCCAAATCACGAGTTTTGCTAGTAGCTTTATTAATAGGGTAATTTTTTGGTCCTTTTTTTATTAGATTTTTTTTTCTCAACCTTATCTTTTAATATATGATTGATTGGGAAATGAACTTTATAATTTTTTTTGATTTATTTGCTATGGGGTTATCACAGTTTCATGACTCAGATCATGAGTTTTGCACATTAGCCAAGTTGACATAGGCTTTTTTTGTTGTTTTTAATTAATTTTTTTTATTATATCATTCAACATTAGGTTGGTTAGAAATATAACTTCTTGATTTTTTCTTTATAGAATTATCATGGTCATATAACCTGAGTCACGCGTTAAGATAGTTAGCTCATGTTATTTTTTTTTTTTCTAGTTGATTTTTTTAAATTTTATCCTTAAATATTGTATTGATTAGGAATTAAACTTTATAATTTTTTTTATTTGTATTCTATGAGGTTATTTCGATCTCATAACTCGAGTCATGAGTTTGGTCTGTTGACTCAGGTGGGTTTTTTGTGTTTTCTTTTAATTTTATCATTTAACATTAGATTAATTAATAATTGAGCTTCATAATTTATTTTGATTTATTTTTTAATGGGGTTATCTTAATCTCATGATCCAGGTTTAACTGGTTAACTCGATTTATTTTTTAATTGAATTTTATTTGACTGGTTAACTCGGTTTATTTTTTAATTGAATTTTATTTTTAGTTCATTCCTTCAACATTAAATTGATTAAGAATATAATCTAATAATTATTATTTTTTTCTATTTCTATAGAGTCATTAGGATCTTATGATTTAAGTTGCAAATTTGACGGGTTAACTGGAATTGATATAATATATTGTCATTTTAATATTTTCAAAAATAACATCTTTATTATTTTAATCAAATTATATTTTTATCTTTTTATCGGTTGTCTGAGGCCATGTTTGTTTCCCGGAAAATAGTTTTCGGGAAACCACTTTCCAAACTTTCCCGTGTTTGTTTGCCATTAGGAAAGTTGGTCAACAAAAAACATTTTCCGGTCAACGAAAAACACTTTCTAGTCAACGGAAAACACTTTCTAGTCAACGAAAAACACTTTCTGGTCAACGAAAAATATTTTTCAGTCAAAGAAAAATTTAGCTTGGTTTTCAGGAAAGTGTTTTCCTTTTTAGCTGTGTTTGTTTTCCGAAAAGTGGTTTCCAAGAAAACACTTTCCAAACTTTCTTGTGTTTGTTTTCCAGAAAGTGGTTTCTGAAAAATCACTTTCCAAACTTTAATTTATAAGATTTGTTCCTTATTATTTTAATAAACTTAAGAAAAATAAAACATTGATAAATTATTTTCTAGTTTATTTTCTATAACATAACCAAACACTGGAAAGTGTTTTCCAGTACATTTTTCATAACACTACCAAACATCGAAAAATAATTTACTTTTCAGGAATTCATTTTCCCCGGAATTCACTTTCCAAAAGGAAACAACTTTCTTGCAAACAAACAGAGCCTGAGTTGTCTTAAATTTATCAAATTAACTGAATCAAATCAATCTACAAATAGTTTAATTTTATATTAAAAAATATATTAACAACATCAAAATATTTTTTTACATAGATAAACTTGATTCAACTTGTAAATAATCATCTAGTTGTCTTTTATTTTTGTTTATTTTTAAATACAAAAGGCAGATTTTACTTTTATATATAAGATCCCTCCACAACTTTTTTTCTTGAACATTTTATTTTGAAATAAATTCTTATAAATATGTCAAAATAGATATTCATGTCCATGTTACCGCAAAGAATAGCAAGTAATAAAAATTAGGCCGATCGTTGCTAAAACTTATCACCAAATTATCCATCCATCCTATTTTTTAAAATCTACATTACATTTATTTTTAAATATTTTTATAGGATGATGAAAACTTTAAAAATAGAAAGTAATAGAGTGGGCTTCTTTTCTTTATAAGAATATCGAGGTTGGGATCTTTCTTATAAAATATTTATGTACGTACCAATGTTTTTTTTTATTATTATTATTGAAAAATATGTTGGCCTTGAGCTATACACAATGGGATATAGTTTTTTTTTCCATTCTATAATAATTAAAAAAATAAATTGGAGTCATTAGATTTTGTTATCATTTAGGTACAAAAATTTTAAATTGTCGCAATAACCATGTTTTTTTGTAATTTTTAATTTGTTTTTTAAATAAAATTAATATTCTTTTAGTCTTTTTGAAAAAAAATTTAAAAAATAAATAAAATATTATTTGAAAAAAAATTTAAAAAATAAATAAAATAATATTTTAATATATTTTTAAATAAAAAATACTTTAAAAAATAATAATAACTCCATTTTTAAACATGTACTAAAAATAAAGGATACCTACGCTATGGGTGCTTACGTATTAACTAGCCACTGGTGCTTATCCCTTTTCTATCTACTTATTAAGGATTTTTGGAATTTATTTATGGGGAGAGAGAGAGAGAGAGAAACATAATTTTAGTAAATTAATGTTATGTATATAAGTGCAGATTTACTAACTAACTAGGAGTGCTTATCCCCTATCTATTTGGTTATGTTTATTATAATAATAGTGATTAATTTTTCTAATATTTTTTATTTTTAAAATTTTATTTTTCATATCAATATATTAAAAATTACAAAACATTATTTTATATAAAAAAATTATTTTTTGACAAATATACGCAGACCACATAACCAAACCTCCACCTTATTATAGATTTTTGGAATCCATTTATGAAGAAAAAAGTAATAATTTTAAGTAAAATCAATTTAAGTTTTAGCAAACATGCGGTGGGTGCCGAAGACTACCAAATTATGGATTTTCAGAATCTATCTATTGAAAAAAAAAATTAGTGAATTAATGTACCAAATTAGTGAATTAATGTTATAAATTATAGTGTTTATATATATATATATTAAAATTAGTGAATTAATGTTATAAATATATTTGAAAATAAATTATAGTGTTTATATATATATATATACAGGTTTACGCTTTTCAGCCTTGATTTTATCAATTATTAGTTTGCGTTTAGTATTATAGTAAATTTTTTAAAATATTTTTATTGAATAATATATTAAAATAATTTTTTATTTTTAATATCGGTAAATGTAAATTATTAAAAAATATTAATTTTATTTTTTTATATATAAAAATACCCTTTTAAGACGCATATTTTTACTCTAATAATAATGCAAAACAAAAGTAGGTGTGTTGTCGTTGTAATGTTGAAAAAATAAAAAAGAAGGAAGAAAATCTGTGTTTTTTTTGTGTAGATAACGTCGCTATGGGTGTTATTCTTCCAAGGAATCCACAATCTCCTCCTCGGTAACCAGAAAGATTCATTACAACACCAGCACAACAACAGCATTGTTCTCTGCTCTCTTTTGCTTCGGCAAGTCCCAGGCTTTCCAAAAGCCAATCCCTTTTCGCTCACCAAGGTTAAAACTTCCTGTTTTCTGGTCAAAATCGGTTGTTTCCATTGATGGGTTTTCTGTCAAAATGGGTTGTTTCCATTTATGGGTTTTGTGCTTCAGAGACTGCTTTCAAATGGGTATAGGTTAGATTTTTGGATATCTTGCCTTTTCCTTAAGAGGGTTCCTTTAATGGATTCTGTAGGAGTTTTGATTGATGGGTTTGGAAGTCCAGTGAGTACATTTTAGATTAATAATCTGTGAATGAGTTGTGAAATTCAGTTTTTGCTTATATAAATTTGTTTTTCAGATTTGGAATAGTGGATTCTACTCATTTGTTTGGAATTCTTTATAGCAGTTGATTCTTGCTTCATATTCCGTTAATCAGTTGTGGATATTGTTTGTTGGATTTAGATCATTGAGAAAGTGCTGGCAATAGTTACAAAGAGAAAACTTGCTTTGTGCTGTTCTGTTAGTGTTTCCGTTCTGTGGAAGCGGCTTTCATTTTCAAACTCTTTATTAGTTCGAACAGGTTGGCAATTTTGAATGCTTGAGATTAGGAAGGCTTTTTTCTTTCTTTGAATTAATGGTAGTTGTTTTTAGGATTTTAATGGTGACAATTGAAATAATGAGGATGCCTTGGAATTAGGGAGGTATTACTCTATTTTTCTTCTTCGTGGAAGGAGAGCAGATATGGATTTATGGGTTGTTGGAGCCGCTGCCGCTGCTGGATATATAGCTAAATATTGGCAAAATCTTTCAAAACATAGGGCTAGTTCATTGGAGTTGTCTTCTGGAACCTCCACTTGCGAAAAACCTGAAACCTCAAGTTCTCCCTTTCATAAATTGATTAGAAGGAAACAACCTGAAGACACTCTTACAAAAGGAAGACACTTTTCAGATGGAGGATTCTCAGATATGTACCATCTGGACGGTGCTTCAGACACTGAAGCACCATCTACTAGTAGTTTTGGTGAAAGGATTGTAAGATTGAGAAATTATGATGATTGCAATGTGCTTTCTATGTCGAGCATACCACCTGGATTCTCAGTAAATGAAAACTTAAAAGAAAATGAGGATGGAAATGGGCTGAATGATAATATGGATGATAATTCCAGTAACCCTTATACAGGTGAATTCGATTCTTTTCATTGTTCTGGCAAGAACTCTCTTAGAACTAAACATTCAGGCAGCCATGTTGTCAAACCTTTTAGCTCACTAGATAGCTGTCTTATGGCTCAGTTATACAAGGAACATGCTAGAATGGAAGAATATGTGCTTAGTGCTCTCCGGTCACCATCCACTATTATGAAGCCATTACTGATAACTGATGGAACGCAAATAATTAGCAGAGCGGATAGGGATTCTTTAAGTGCACAAATTGCAAGAGATAATAATAGGTGGCACAAGGAGGAAATTGTTTGTGGAGTTCCTCCACTACCAAAAATTGGATTTTCAGATCACCTGAAGAAGATAAAATCCAAGAGTGGAAAGAGGCAGACTGAAAGATTGAGCAGTTCCCAAAAGCACCTACGATCACCAAATGGTATTCTTCTCATAGTGAACTCTTGTTTATCTTGTGAAACAAATGCTAGTTGGATGAAAAATGTTTAAGCCATTTATTGTTCCCGCTTATTAATGTTGATGTTTCCAGATTTGCATCCAAGAATGAACCTATTTTTCCATTAAGAAGCAATGAATAAGTCTGTTCTGCTACTCCAAAATCTGTGCACCATCTTCGTTTACATAATTTTCTGTTTCTTACTGTGTTATTTCTTGAAAGCAATAGAAATCTGGAAGTACATATTTTAGAAATACTACTTGCTTGTTGTTTCTTTTCATCAGTATGGAAGTTGTGCATGCTGACATGCCATTTAGTTGCCATCACTTGAACCAATGATAGTTGCAAAAATTTCCAAATGATCATTTCCCCCTTTTCTGTCATTAGGACAAGGTGGCATTTCAAATGTCAGCTGCACCAGTAATTTTCTCCTTAAAGGTTCAAACACAGCGCAGTTCTCATAAACATAGAGAACCATTTTTTATGCAAATATTGCAATTGACTCGTTTTCTGTAGGATTCAGTATTTTTAGGTTTTTTATTTATGCCAAATTGTTTCAGAGCAATCTGTTTCCTTCTCTCACTGGCATCTGTAGCTCGTTATTTCATAAATACCTCTTATTATAGACATATATAGCCACGCAAGACCATGTGTGCTAGTTTGTGGACCCTTTTCTAGTTTAGTCAGTTCAGCTGGCATGCTGAAGATCATGTTTTGATGGAGGACAGATTTGGGATTTGTGCTGTATGAAGGTTTTGTTGTGAACTAGGTTTTGTTATTTGCAGAAATAGTGTAGAATAGAAGAAATAAGGAGAAATTAGGCTGTGAACATGGCTTGCAGAACTGTAGCAGCAGTATATAAAAGCAAAAAATAAGTGAAATTAGGAGAAAATAGAAGAACTAGGGAAAGGAGAAGAAACCTTAGGCACCAAGCCTCCAAAATTACTCAAAACTCAATTTTAGTTGATAATTCAACTCTACTGAAAATAAAACATAACATCTCTATTTATAGAGACTAGTACTCCTTAAAAGACTATGATTACTAATCCTTACTTGGTTAGGAAAGAAACTAAACAGAATAAACTATTAAATAGCTTTTGGTTACTGTTCTAGGACAAAAGAGAGACTCGAAGGACAAATACAAGTCTGGATGTAGAGACAGAAACAAAAATGAGTTTGTGCCTGTCCCAGGGACAATTTTTAGTCAATTTTTTGTCCCTCCAAAAAAGAGGGACATTGGGGATAGAGACGACTAAATTATTATTATTATTATTATTACTACAAATGCCACTTTAAATATTTCATAATTTCAATCTCTATTTTTACTTTTAGTTTTAATTATCTTAATTTCCACCAGTAGATTTGAAAACTAGAAAATATAAAAGAAAAAATCATAAAAAAATATGCTAGATTTTAATAAAAAATGATGAAAAGGTGGGGGTTGAATGATAACAAAAAATATGCATTTGTGGTGAAATTATTATCTTGCGTTTCCACCTATGTTAGATTTTAACTATGTTGGTGCAAATATTTTATTTGACGTATGATTGGTTTGATAATTTGTTTTATTATTAAATATATTTGGAGAAATGATTTAATGACTGAGTAAATCATAGTTTAATTACGTTATCTTTTTAGCAATGAATTGTCTTCTTTATGATGATTATAAATTTTGTTTCAAATTGGTTTTGGTGAATGGAAAAATTATCATTTTAAGTTAGTTCAAAAAAAATTTAATGCTCTTTATAAACTAAAGTGAAAATAATGATCTTTATTTATTGTTCCAAACAATGTAAGTTTGATAGGTAGAATATATCGAAGACAAAACAGACTTATATGTTTTTGTTTTGTCTTGCCACTCCTCAACCAAATAGAACACAAAGACATTCACTTTGTCATGTACACCACCTGCCAACATTGCACTTTGTCATGTACACCACCTGCCAACATAACTTTGTCTGTCTTTTGTTCCGTCTTGTCCCCTTTGTCCTAGTTGTCCATCTCTTTTGTGCAAAGCCAATAACCAAACATTACTTTAAAGACTCAGACCCCAAATTCCTAAATAAGAACTTTCAAGTCATTCTGAAGGTTTCTAAATACCCCTGATTCTGGAGCATGCAGAAATTACAGTTCTTCCCCATCTTACGAAATAACCCAAGACTGAAATTCAAACCCTTAAAGTAAGAAGCTTATCTATTCTTAGACTAGAAAATCTTGTTGTTGATGAGGTATCACATAACTTGTTTTGATTTTCCATATTAGATAAAATCTTCTTTAACCATAACTTAGGTGCATAATCATTTTTCTAATAACGCTTTACTCATTTCTTAAATAATATGTTATTTGCAACCCTGATGCTTTTATTCTCAACAGGTTCACATGATGGAACGGTTTTATTCTGTTTGGGTGTTTCTATTGGTATAATCTCTTCTCTCATGGCTAATGGAAGAGAAGTAAACCAGCTAAAAGAAGATTTGAAACATACTCAGAACTTGGTTCAAGATCTACAAGAGGAACTTGAGATGAAGGATTCATTGACTGTGAAGCAACTGGCAAATGAGAACAATGAATCACAAGATACCTGTGATAACTCCTTTCACTACATGGCATCGAATCCACATCTCCTCATACAGAATGTGAATGATTCAATGAACAACATTGGTGCAGTATCATACAATGAGAACACAGAGCAGAGTCCAGAGTCTATGAGTAAAATTGAAGCAGAGCTTGAAGCCGAGCTTGAGAGGTTGGGGCTAAACATGAATCCATCTGGTCCCCTGAGAAGATTGTCTGAACTTGTTGAGGTAAGTTGTTTAGCATTTTTGAGAGCTTGAAAATTTAGTTTCACTGTGATTGACTATGTTCATTGCGTGAGATTATGTAATTTGTTGCACTCATGCTCATATGGCTCATCTTTTGTTTGTGATTGCTTTTCCATTTTCAAATATTTACTAAGAAAATAACTGACAGGTATGTTTTAGAACTTGACAAGTTTTATTTGATTCTGTATAATTTCTTTAACTAGAAGGTAATGCACATGTCAATTTAACATCATTCAGTTCCTCTTATATGATTAATTTATCCTGCTGTCTTCTTATTCTTTTATAGATCAATATAGGATAGAGATATTATTTGCTAGTTTGCTGAGGACTCCCAGGAATTGTCAGTGCAAATCCTGGCTGTGATTGCTGTAGTGTGGGTTAGAAAGGTGCCTAGTTCAGGAATCTAAGTGTCCTGACAATAAGTTTTGTATCTACATGCTTGCATTTTTTCGTAAATGCAGATAATTGTTCCTTTTTTTTATTGAAACATGGTAGTTTGGGAAATTTATATTGGTAGTTTATCTGTTCCCTTTTGCAAATATATTTTAGGTATTTGATATTGAGTAGTATGATATTGGGTTAACCCTTCTTTTTCTTAGAGTGAGAATGTATTAGAGCTGCTTAGAATGTGAGATTTTTTTGCCATTTTATCAAGAAAGACTAGTTCAAATGTCCATTTTTTTTCAGAGTGGATTAAAATTATTGTAGTGTGTAGGGGTAAAAAGGGGCTGACAGTTTCGGATCCATGTATGGGGACTTCATTGACAAGGTTCTGCATTATGACTTTTCCTCTGAGCATTCATCATACCAATTAATTCTGATTCTCAGAACATTTAGGCCCAGTTTTCAGATAATCAAATAAATATTTAGAGTATCTAACTTCTGATCAGCATTTGTTTGGTTTATAGATCTATTGGTTATCGTTCCTTTACTGTGATAATCCATTCATTGTTTCTGTGTTTAACTGGAAATCTTTAGCAGCTTAGAAACAATTATAAGCGAATATTTTTTACTGCCTGACCTAAGTGTCATGGCTATTTCCGTAGTTCGTGATCTTTTACTTTGTTATCATCTACTAGAAACACCCTATAGTAATTCTTAATTCTTTCCTTTCTGATAAAATTATCTTCTTTTAGTAAATAAATAGATAGATCTACTAGAAATATCTTGAATAGTATTGTTGTGTTTCAAATTCACACAACAATAAGATCACATAGAGAGGTGGAAAAGAAAACCAACCTTTGATGGTATGTTGAATGGCCAACATGCTTTCTTTTATGACTGCTATAAATGTTTTTACGCTTTTATAACACATGCTTGCCACTCATGACCTTAGCCTTGTCAATTGTGAAGGTTTTATGTGCCCTTGAGTTACGATTGTGAAACTTGGTTCCAAGTATTTTAGAAAATGTTATCGTAGTTTATTATTATATCTCCTAAGCATCATAATCCAACTCCATATACACTATCATTAAAGCAGAAAATTGTCATAGTTATCCAATTTCAATTTAACAAATCCTATTCATTGTCTGTGACTTCTATGTTTAACTGTCACATAATATTTTTTTCTGTGCAATACCATAAATTTATTTTCATAATTTTTCGATGCCATTACATAGCCCAGCATTTCTCATCTTTGTTGGGGAAGTCTCCCTAAGTACCAAGTCTGACAATTATGCGAGCAAATTTAGTTAATTATGGTTTCCCTGTAGCAGCAAAGTTAAACCATTGAAGATTGTCCAGAGCTTTCAGTTGGGGCACCCTAGCAGCAGTCTCCAAAAGTCTTTAGAAGGCATTCTAAGAATGATATCCTTGCTCGAGCATTGATTTGGCACATTGCTAATGATGGGAGCTTGAGTAGTTCTAAGGGTATTTTAGGAATTTCCAGGTTGCTTGAAAATCTGGAAATCACAGTCAAGGCCTTATTTCTGTTTAGCATTTTATTTTATTAGTCCTAAAGTTATTAGATTTTCCTATTCTAAATAGGAATAGATATGCTGGAAGTTTAGGAATTCATGGCCTTGGACTTGGATGACCAAAGCTGTTTAAATAAGCATTGTAATCTTTCAATATTTTCAATGCAATATTATCAAATAATTTCCAGCATTTTTTTATTGTGTGACTCAATCTCCCTTGGTTGTGACTCCTAAGAACCCTAGATGTGAAGCTTAGATTTTTCCTTACCATAGGTGTGGCTGCTAGAAATCTGTTCCACATCCTCACATCCCAGCAGAAACCCACATTAAGCAAGCCTTAAACAGCCCTGAAACTCAGATTGATAACAACCCTCAAAGCTGTCGTGCACCACTCTCATAACTGCCTATCTGCTGGGTTTGCTTGCATTAAATGTTGCCGTGTCCTAACCCTTCTGTTCTCTATGATGTTCTGGTCAGCCTCTGGAGTTGCCCTTCTTTCTTTGTTTTTTGTTGTCTTTTTCAATCTTGTTTTCTTTGGGACCAGTCTCATATGAACTTTTAATGCAATAGATTTGGGCTCACTTTCATAAATATGGTTACTCTGGTGCTCACAGTGTCGAACCACCTGTCAGCATAGAATTGAATGGCTATGACCCGCATGGATATTGGTGATTCAAAACCTGTCACATAACTATGGCCATATGTTATATTCATGCTTGCTGACAGGGGCATCATTTTTTAAAGCCAAAGTTAGCACACGATAGGAAAGGATGAAAAAAAAACAAAACAAATAATAATACAATCTTCTCAATGCTAGAGGAAGAACCTTTACTGTTACTTGTTTATTGTGTAGCTTTTCATGATTTTTCCTTAGGGACATAGCTTCATTGTACCATGTATTTTACAAGTTCTAATAGAGTTCAAAATCATCCAGCTTGACCCAGACTCTACAGCAGATTTTGCTCGAGGAGAACTGAGGCACATGGTCAGCGGGCAAGCTGCTGCTCAATCTGAGTCAAATCTAGATGCAAGGGGCACCTCCCCTACTTGCTCTGCTAATTATGCAGTTTCACCACGAGAATTGAGCTTGCATCTCCATGAGGTTATTCAGTCAAGACTTCAAGAGCGTGTGAAGGAGCTTGAGACAGCCCTTCAAAACAGCCAGAGGAAGGTGCAACTCCTGGAATCAGACCATAAGAATGTTCAAAGGTTGTTGTCAACCACCGAGCCAAGATACTCCTCTGGGGAAGTAAGTCCAGTTGTTGAAGGAGATTTCAGTTGCATAGATCAGCCTCTAGTTATGAATTTATCTAGGGAAGCCCTGGATGCGTACAATGAGGCATATGAAGAGCTAAACAAGATGAATGAATCTGAGGAAGAAGATTCACTGTCTGGGGATTTTGAAGACGGTCAAGCGGGCTTGCATCTATTTGACCAGAGGGTGTCATGGGGTCAAAATGGCAG
>NW_011500238.1:205091-207039 GCF_000495115.2 Populus euphratica
TGTATTATTGTTATTTATAATTTGTACAAATAACCTCCATGTGGTTCGACCCCGGTCTTGCCGGGTTATTTATTACTTCGACACTCCTACACTTGGGAGAAGACATCATGGTGGTGTATAGTTAAAACATCACCTCTTAATTTTTACTAAATAGATAGTGTCGCGAGGCCACCACCTCTTAATTTTTACTAAATAGATAGTGTCGCGAGGCAACGTCGAATAGTGTGTTAAGTCTCTTGAGAGGTATTGGGAAAAGAAATGATTTTGGGTATAATCATAAAATTATAATTATAAAATTCAAGAGTTGCCTCCTAGTATTAAGGTTACTAGGAAACCTATGGTCTGCGAGAATCGGGTAAGGAACTAGTTTTGCATTATCCCTAGTACATCAGATTAACTCGATTTGATCCAATCAACTTCACAATCAACTTCACAGGTCAAAAACAACTCAAATGACCACTTAAAAAATAATTTGACTAAAAATAAGATAATATTTAAAAAAAAATATTGAGACAAATATATTGAATTGAGTTAGGTCAACTTAGCTTAATTTGTCAAATTCATGACATAAATTATGAAATTATCATAATCTTATAGAAAACAAATTAAAATAAATTATGGAACTTAATTCTCGTTCAACCAATATCAAAGAATGAAATTAAAAATAAATTAATTAAAAATATTATAAAAATATTACTGGAATCAACTTGTCAAATATAAAACTTGAGACATGAGACCAATATAACCTTATAAAAATGAATTAAAAAAAATTAGAAAACCTAATTTCCAATTAACTTAATGTTAAAGGATGAAATTAAAAAAATCAATTAAAAAATAAAAAAATAACCCAAGTAAACCTAAGTTAACATATTAAACTCATGATTTAGGTCATGATACTGGGATAATCTCATAGAAATCAAACCTAAAAAATGACCTAGTTCAACTTAGATTACCTTGTTAAACATGTGACAACTTAGATTACCTTATCAAACATGTGACTCGAGTCATGAGATTGAGATAAACCTTTATAAAGTATTCAAGATAAATTATGAAATCCAATTATTTACAATCAACTCAATGTTGAAAGATAAAATTGAGAAAAATCAATTAAAAAGGGATAAAAAATGAATAGAGTTAACTTGAGTTAACCAGCCAAATTCATTGCCCAAGTCATAAAGCCAAGATAACCCTATAAAAAATAAATCAAACCAAATAATAAAACTTAATTTTCAATCAACCTAATGTTGAAAGATGAAATTGAAGAAAAAAATAATTGAAATGATTTTAAAAAATTAACTTGAGTCAACTCAGGTTTCCCTACCAAATATATAACTCGGGTCATTATACTAGAATAACCCTATATAAAACAAGTTGACATAAATTATGAAGCACAATTCTAAATTAATCCATTGTTGAATAGTAAAATTAAAAAAAAAATCTATCTAAACAAAGAATCCAATAAAATCCCTCAAGTCAACTCAGGTCACAAAACACGTTATCCAAGTCATGAAACTAGGGTAACCTAATGAAAAGTAAATTAAAATAAATCATAAAGTCTAATTCTTAATTAATTTAATGTTGAATAGTAAAATTAAAAAAAAAACAAATGCCCATAAAAAAAAAAAAGAGGGGAACTAAGTCAATCGAGTTAATATGTTGAACTTGCAGCAAGAGTCACGTGACTAGATAACCATATAGAAAGCAAATCGCAACAAATAAAAAAATCATTCTCTAATAAACCAAATGGTGAGCCAAAAGCACAAAAAAAAAACTATTGTAATAAATAATATTTTATACAGTGGTGTATAGTTAAAACACTGATTAGTACTTAAAAGTGTATTTTTATCATGGTTTTATATCATCATTTTGCACTTGAAGTATCAATAACTCCTTAACCAAAGCATGTTTTATAATAATATATCTAATAATATAAGATACATTTAATTTG
>NW_011500238.1:209916-238177 GCF_000495115.2 Populus euphratica
TTTTTTTTTTATTTTAAAAAAAATTATTTTTGAGATCAACGTAACAAAACGATGCAAAACATACAAAAAAAATTAATTTTAGCAAAAAAAAACTTGAATTTTTTGGTAAAGCGAATTCATTTTTTATATACTGTGATTATGGCTGCAGCCAAAAAGGAGAAGGGAATCACCTCACGTCAAGAAGTATGGATGGTGGTCTAGAAGGCCAACATAAGGATAGTAGTGGCACTAACAAAGAAATTGGTGGTTGGTATTGGCAGTTAGAGGAAGAAGGATAAGTTGGCATTGTGGTTCCTGTTGTTAGCAAGGGGATGGATTTGAGGAGGTCATGTGGTAATTGTTCATGGTGGCTTCGAGGTTGTGGTGGTTAAAAAGGCAGTGGAGAGAGAGAAAAAAATAGAGAGAATTGACCGTGAATAAAAGAAAAAATTAGGGGGAAGCTAGTTTTTTTTTAATTTTGCACTAGATTTTTTTCTTCTTAAGGCCATGAAATCCACCCTAATTTATAAGGTGTGGAAGATGAACATTTTATCTTTAATGGTGTCAAATTGTGACCCTTGAGTCAACCCCTAAAGAACTCAACAATTGGATCAAAATGATCATCGTGAACTGTCAAAGTTGTTGTAGAAGAGTTGGTCAGGTTAGCCATTGTGGGATGGCGCCACAGTTATTGTGGCGTCAATTAGCTAACAAGAATCATGCTAACATGTAGTCAGATGTCATATCATCATTTATGTGCAAGTTTTATTAAATTTAGTAGAAAGATGAAACATCAAATGTCTTAGTAAGAAGACCACTCGAACAACTTTTCTAGGAAAATGAAGAAGATGAATAGTCACTAGATAAGGCGTTGTGTGGTTTTTTTTATTATTATTTTCAAAACAACGTTGTTTTAGGGATTTGAGGTTTTAATTTAGAAATTTAGTCAAAATTCAATTTGTTCCTCCATCTTTTAATTTCTTTTAATTGCATTCATAATTAACCGTAAACTTTTAATTTTATATAATTTTGCCCCTGCCAAACTTCAATGTCAACCCTAAATTTCAACATTCTTTTTTATTTTAATCCTTAATTTTGAATTTATACAATTTGACCCTCAATTAACTATTAAACTTGTAATTTTCTTCAATTTCACCCATAATTTCAATAAATTGAGTCCCCATTGTTCAAAGCTTTTTGCAAAATGATCCTTGGTTGCAAATACTTTAATTCAACTCTTAATTGACCCCAAAACTTTAATTTTCTTATAATTATACTCCTAAATTTAATCAATTAACTTGTTAAAAATTAAATTTAGTCTCTCAAATTGTAATTTTCTTAATTAAACTCCCAAAATTAATTTTTCATCAATTAAACCCCTAACAAAATTAATTTAACTTATTTAAAGTATAATTAAATCATTTAAATCATTTAATTTACACCTAATTAAATCATTTAATTTGAACTGTAATTAAATTAAATTAACCTAATAAAACTCTAATTATATTCTTAGACTTATTTTTATTCAAATTTATTGGATAATCATATAATTTGATCTCAAATTTACATTATCTTTCACATTTTGGATAAAATAGGATGCAATTAAACTTTCAATTTCATCTATCTAAAATTACAACTTCATCCTTTCTACATGTAAAATCCTCTAAGCTAGCTTTTGTCTAAACATTAGTCTTTATTTTATTTTTTTATTTAAAAAAATAATTAAAAAATAACCCAAAAGTAAATTATAACAGATAGCATGATTACAAAGTGCATTTGCTTCGTTTCCTGAGGCTAATTGGGCGAATATTCCTGTGAAACATACGGCAAGAAATACATATGCAAACAAAAGCAAAGATCGAACTCCAGCAAATCTGAGTGAAAAGTAAAGGCGATTTATTTTAATATTTTACCGAGAGAAGCAAGTAAATGCAATGCGGAACAGAAACAGTGAAGAAACATCACAAATACCAAGCCAATCTAGACCTAAAAGCTCTACGCTAACAGAAGAGGCGTGTCGAAGGGTGCTGGAAAGTTCAAGAAGATACATCGGCTGCGATTGGCAGGAAGTTTCTCCTTGAAATTGCAGATAGCAATCAGAAGTCCAGCTCCCCCCGAAATGCATTTGAAGTTGAAGAGCTACGATGGTTGAATTTTGGTTAAAAGTTGTACAGACAAGTAGAGAAGAGTAGAAGTAATCGATAAACTAAAGAAAATCACTTCTCACCTGTGGGATCTAACAGTAAAAAGAAAAAGAAAAAGCTAGAGACAATGGGCATCGATATAAAAGCATGGTGGCTTTGAGTTACGCGTTGGGAAAGCATGCGGATAAAAGAAAACAGCCTGCTGTAGGAATGAGAAACCCATAAAAGTGGTAAGAAAAGTGCCAGACACCAAAAGTCTGAAAAATTACTGAGAAGGCAGCAAGGCAATGCCGAAGCCTGACACATCAAATTCCAAGGACAGAAAAACACAACAAGGTATAGATCAAAGCAGGGGGGGGATTGTGTAAAGCAAATGAAGGCAAACAGCAATAAAGGCTGGTGAAATAAGAGTGATAATTCGCAATTATACTGTCTTTTAAATGGAATTTTAAGCATCAAGTGCCACCAAAAAGCACAGCAAGACAGCTAAGGTGGACTGAAATTCAAAAACATGCTTGCGCGATTAAAAGGCTGTTGTTGTTTTAAGCACTACAACATTCATGCCAACACCAAGGAACCAAATAAGAAAAGCTAGCAGCCCAGCACAAACCAAGAAATATCCGTGGGAAAGCAGCTCGGTTCAAAAGGCCATTGGCTTGGTTAATGGAAGAAGGTAGAATCAAACATGAAACATGCACAAAAGAAAGCAAACATAGCTAAAGAAAACCAGCTCTATCTGAAGAAATACGATCTGAAAATGATATAGCAATCCTCAGGAAAAACTTTTTAAAAATATAAGCAGCAGCAGCGCGAACCAATCAAATTTAGGAACAACAAAGCGAAAGCAACAACATGCAAGGGCTGAACAGCCCAGCTAGGTTGATACAGACAACGTAAGCCCTTAAACCCTCTCAAAATTATTTTAGCTTTTACAAAATTGAGATTTTAAATGTAATTATATGTGAAGTAGAATACAAAAAAACAAAAACTACATGGCAATTGACAAACCAAAAAAAAATTTTCAGTTAAACAATAAACAAAAACTACCATATTACCAAACAGACCTGAAATGTGTTCCATGCTCTCCATAATTTTAGACTCCATACCACAATTTTAGGCTCCATTTTTTTAGCGCAGTACGCTATGATTTATATTTTCTTCTAATCACAAATTTTAATATATATATATATTAATCAGCACATATCATAATTTTATATAAATCCCACTGAAAACTCTTTCTGGAAACATTAATTAAAAAAAACTACATTTTCTTACTTTTCTTAAACCGTGTTTAGCATTTTAATAGTTTTTATAGCTATAGTTCAAAAAAAGTAAGTTTGAGAAATCATTTTGAGATGGTATTTTAAAAAGTTATATTCGCTAAAACTACTCTGGGATGGATTTTTACATACAAAATAAATAAAAATCAAGCTATTTTAGTTTTTTCAAAACTAAAATTTAAAAAACGTTATGTACAAGACCTTGGTTTTTTTTTGTGATTATTCTCTATGATTAGAAAAAAAGCGATATCTTTCAAGCAATACCTACTCTAATATTAGTTTTACCCATCCCTCTGAAAAACCAGTAGCAAACAGAACCAACTTGAAGCAGACATAATTTTTCAGTCACCACTCACCAATACTGCTTATGAAGTTGCCGAATAATGATGAACAGCCGGAGAGAGAAACTGAAATTATTTTCTAATCAATTCTGTTTCTTAAAGAAAATACTTCAAAGAGATGCTCTTCACATAACCAAGTCCGCAATAAGTGATATAACAAAGTTCAAAGAAGGGTAGGGAAGAGGAAAAAAAATTTACTTTAATAAGCAACTTCAACAGCTTCTTCCAGAAACAGCATTATGTCATACCCTTTTGGCAAAATCGCCAGCATCATCATCTTCCTTCGATTTTTTGTCCAATGCATCATCTAGGTTCAAACCATCACCACTACTCTCATTGGCACCAAACTGATTGCCACCGCCATAACCCAATCCAGCATTTCCATCATATCCACCATCAACACTGGTGTTGGTAAAGCCATCGTTGCTGCCACCGCCAGCAGCAGCACCATAATTCCCAGCACCACCGTCATAAGTGTTTTGACCAGCATAATTAGAGCCATATCCTCCACCAGTGCCGTATCCTCCACCGCCTCCATATCCTCCACTGCCGCTGTATCCTCCACCGCCGCCGTATCCTCCACCGCCATAGTTGCCATAATTATTGTTAAAGGTACGCTGAGGCCTTTCAGTTGCATAATTCACCCTAACGCGGCGACCATGAAGATCCTGTGAGAAGCAAAATTCAAGACAAAATGATACGAACACTAAGATGAGGGGGGAGGTGATACAAGAGAAGAATGTAAGCTCTCTCAACTAAGTTAAATGACAGGGTGAGAGGCATTGAGAATTTGATGATCAGAGAAAAATTACAATGTAAGAGATTCTGCACTTCTCTCAGTTGAAAATTAATTTAGAGGAAATGCTAAAATAGTTCTGCACTTCTCATCTCCACTTCCAGCCACAGAAAAAAGACAAACAATAAAGTAGCAAATTACCTGTCCATCCATAGCCTGGATGGCACTAGAGGCCTCCTCACTGGAGGTGTAAGTAACGAATCCAAATCCTCTGGACCTGCCAGTATCACGATCCATAATGATTCTTGCTGCAGCAAAAATAAAACAAATCAGCAATAAACCTAAACTGAAATTTGAAATGCCAGCACACATGTGAGGAAGGAAACCAAGGAAATAAACACACGAGCACAAACTGCACAGACACGGGTACACACACCCACAGGCAGTTTTTTCCTCTAAAACTGGGAAAAGTAATTTGGCAAACAAATTACAAACCTTCAACAACATTGCCATATTTATCAAAGGCCTCTTTCAGACCGTTGTCATCTGTCTGGAAAGAAATACCTGCAATGAGATGTGATAGGTTTCAGCACCAGCCATTAAACAGCAGGTCACCAAAACAAGAAGTGAAAAAAATATTAAAAGAAAAGAAGCACCTCCAATGAAAATTTTTGAGGATGACATGCATCTTAATGCTTGATAGATGGATGGTCTTGATGCAGAGATCTCAGAAGTGATCTGCCTGTTAGCAGTCTGCCGTAACATATTTCCCAATTTAGTAAGAAACGCCATCGTACAACCTAAGCGAAACAAAACCTTAGTCAGGAACCAAAATAAACTAACCCCGTGAAATAATGAGAACAGAAGCTTTACATATGTTGTGAATGATTGATTGCCCAGCAAGAAGCGACAAAGCAAAATCAGCCAGAGATTTTTTTAAATTAAAAAATATCAGTAAAAAATCAGTTGCTTCAGAAGTACTTAATTTGAACCAGAGAAACCTAGGTCCAGTAACACCAATACGAACAAAACAATTTCAGTCTCGGTCTCTCCTTCAATCCTGATTAAGACCGCGGAGAAAAGGAAAATACGAAGAAGATCCAATACATCTAAACATGAAAAGATAAAACTTAGAAAGTTACAATCTTTTCTTTTCTTTTCTTTTCTCATTTACTCTTAACACAAATCAGATCAAAAGATGAGGTTAACAGCATATTTCAGTCTCAATCAATCAGAAACAAGTCCTGTCACAGTAAGAAAACAAATAACCAGGGATTACCTTCTTATGTTTGGCTTCACTCCCTCTGGTTTTTGAAGGATTCGACTAAAACCCTATATTGGGAAGAGGGGTTTATGTAGGTGAATGGTGGAAGGTTATATTAAGCGAGAGAAGAGTTCTCCACCGTTGGATTAGAAGCGTGACGGTGCGGCTCCGGATTCAGGGTTTCCACGTGTTCCTCTACGAGTGGGTTGTATTTTCTTATATGTGGCAGGCCACTTAGCTTTGACTGAAGATTTCTATTTTTCAGGGTCGGAGACGCAAAATATCTATACTATGTTTATCGATTATATTGCCCTTTTAAGTTAAAATTGGTGTCGGATCGAAGATACGGTAATACTTGTTTTTAAAAAAAAAATTAGTTTTAAAAAATATTAAAATAATATTTTTTTTATTTTTTAAAATTTATTTTTAATATCAATACATTAAATAATTCAAAAATATTAAAAAAATTATTTGAAAAAAATAAATTTTAAATTTTAATAAAAAAATATATTAAAACTCATTCTCAAATACCTCTAAGATAACTTACAATTTTGTGTTTGTCTAAGTAATAATTAACTCGAAAAACTAAAATGCGTGGACTAAATACCGTTGAGTCGATATTATTTACACACTCACAAAACATAAATTGTGGATATAGATATACTTTGTATTTTTCAATAATTCATTTTGTTTATCGAAGTTTTATTTTGAGTTTAATCCTAATTGAAAACTAATTATTTTTTTATTTATTAGGTAATGGTGTAATGAAAATGAAATGAATCATAATGAAAAAAAGTTCAAACATGAATGACATGTCAAAAAAAAATTTAAAAATACAACTAGATCTTCAAACTTTAAAAATAATATAAATTAGACAATTTAGGTTCCTTTAGAATTTAAGAAAATTAGTTTTGTATTAAAGTTTACTTAAAGTATTTTTCAATTTGGTTAGAAAAAAAAGAGAGAGGTTACTGGATTTCAATAATAAAAAAAAAAAGATCGTTGTTCAAGTTATTTCTAACTATCAAAATGGATTTTTTTTCATAAATTCCATGAGATGAGAAGGGCTTGATGATGATTGGTTAGAACCTCAATATTTCCTAAAAAAAGATATAAGCCAAGAAAGATAAATCTAACACAATTTGATTTTGTGTTATTATATCCTTATTTAGGTATTTTGAGTTGAAATATTAGTTTATGGATATTCCAAGAGTGTTGAAGAGGTGTTTTTAGGTTTAAATGTCTTCAAATTAGGTTTTTTAGACAAAAAACATTGTCTTAATTTTCCAACCACTATTGAATACCCTAAATTTAAGCTTGTAAACAACACATCATCTATTTTGACAAGCGATGTGCCACCTATGTGTTTTTATTTCTAGTGTTTTAAAAAATAGATCTTTAACTAAAGTTTATCATTCTTGTTTTGATAATGGTTTTAGTTTTAAAAAAGCTTTATTTCTCTAGTCAGATTTTCATGTCTCACTTGCCTCTTTTTTGTTTTTATTTTTTTATTTAAAAAAATAAACTAGAAAACTATATAAATGGAAAACAAATAAGTTAAAAAATAAAACTTTGACGGATTGTTTTTGTTTGTACCCGAATGGAGTTATTCTTTAGTTATTTTGAAATTTCTCTAAGTTTATATTCATTAATTTACTTGAGAAAAATAATACTTAATGTATTCTTGGAGAATCAATGATGTTTTTTGTTCGGAATAGGGTTATACTAAGGCAAACATGCTCTTTGCCATGACTTAAATTGTATTTTGTTTATGATAAGTAGTTTTTCCTAGTAATTGGAAATTGAATGAAGATATAAAGATTTTTTATAAAGATATTTTTCATAGAAACTTATAGATATTTATGGAGATTGTTTATAGCCAATAAAGATATAAAGGTAATTTTAGAGAGAGAATGTAATGATGATTGTATTTAGAGAAATAACTACTCTTTTCATTTATTGAAAAAGTATTCACGTACAAATATTACTTATTAATAATATAGATTCAAGTAATCTGAACACAATGTATTAAAAAGATTTTTTCCTTCCATGTTTTGAAAATGATAGATGTTGGTATTGATTATTCTTACAATTTTGTATGAATAATCTCATTTTAGAATCAGTTTGCCTCTTATTTCTATACTACTTTTTATTTATAATTTTTTGAATACTAAGTCTCATACTTTAATTGTGTTTGGTCTTGATCCAAACATGTTGTAGCAATGGCATAATATTTGGTTTCTTGCTACATTCAATTGTTTATTTGAATTAAAAAAGTTTTCAAAAAGATAGAATATCATAAAAAGTGAGCTTTAAATGTTGCTCTACAGGGAATTTTATCAAGTCATGCTCTCATAAGTCCTACATTTTATAGAATATAAGTGAATATTTATTTTTTTAGATTTAGAGATACAATGTTTCAACATGAAACTTCAATACCTATAAAATATTTTAAATTACTGAAGATATGGAATTGTTTAAGAAAATAATCCTTGAAAAGTTCCATGTCTCTCGTGAGCATATCATCAATATGTATATATAATGAAGTGAAAAAAATAAAAAAGCTTTCCTTGAACTTTGGTTGAAAGAGAATAATCTTTTTTGATTTGCTGAAAACTGACCTTTTGGATAGCTTGACAAATTAAGAAAACTAAATACTAGGACTGAGCATTTTTAGTTCGGCCCGGTTTTAGACCAAAATAAATAACCAAAACAATTTTATTTTTTTAGTTTTTGAACCGAACCGAAAACCGGTTCAAACCAATTAATTTTAGTTCGATTCGGTTTGGTTTTTTCCCTTTCAAACCGGTTCAAACCAAAATTATAATGCTCAATCTAATTTAAGATTCAATCCACTCCTTCTCTAGGGAATGTTACAAGGCTTATCAATTGCAAACAAATAGAAAGCAATTTCCAGCATTATGCATGCACCCAAATATTATCATATTAAGGTCACCAAAGATTAGATTAAGTTCATTATTACTAGATTCAACTAGAAGTATTTCCAAAAACAATTATAAAAAATCACTACAGGGAAAGAATTAAATAAAAGTATGATCTGAGAGATGAACATATGAAAACTGTCAAGCACCACAAAGCCACAACAATTAAGCCAAGAACATGTAGATCTAAAAGATGGTGGAACAGAATAAGATAAATTTAGCTCAAATCATTTGAGAGATGAGAGATAAAAAATAAAGAGAGGGGGCAGCTGAAAAAACATAGAGCAAGAGCTTAACAATTAATAAGTAACAATTATGGAGTTGAGTATGAAAAAAAAAATAGTTGAGCATGAAAAAAAAAATAAGAGAGGCATGGAGTTGAGCATGAAAAAAAAAATAAGAGAGGAGAAATGTATAGAGGAAAGGGAAGGGGGCAGTTGAATGTAGGTTTAGGATTGGAAAACTTTTTTTTTATATATATATTTTTTTAAATGGGGGCTAGTTGAACCAGTTTGATTTGGTTCGATTTAATCAGTTTTACGGAGATGCTCTTACAAGGCTTACCAATTGCAAACAAATAGAAAGCAATTCCCAGCATCATGCATGTACCCAAATATTATCATATTGAGGTCACCAAAGATTAGATTAAGTTCATTATTACTAGATTCAACTAGAAGTATTTCCAAAAACAATTATAAAAAATCGCTACAGGGAAAGAATTAAATAAAAGTATGATCTGAGAGATGAACATATGAAAACTGTCAAGCACCACAAAGCCACAACAATTAAGCCAAGAACATGTAGATCTAAGAGATGGTGGAACAGAATAAGGTAAATTTAGCTCAAATCATTTGAGAGATGAGAAATAAAAAATAAAGAGAGGGGGCAGCTGAAAAAACATAGAGCAAGAGCTTAACAATTAATAAGTAACAATTATGGAGTTGAGTATGAAAAAAAAAATAGTTGAGCATGAAAAAAAAAATAAGAGAGGAGAAATGTATAGAGGAAAGGGAAGGGGGCAGTTGAATGTAGGTTTAGGATTGGAAAACTTTTTTTTTATATATATATTTTTTTAAATGGGGGCTAGTTGAACCAATTTGATTTGATTCGATTTAATCAGTTTCAGACTTTGAAAATTGAATCAAACCAAATAAAAAAAAATTTATGATTTTTTAATCAATTAATTTAAATTTTTTTATTCAAATTTTTCAATTATTTTTTTAATTTTTTTAATTTAATCAGTTTATCAATTTTTTTTCTCATTCATACGTAATACGTAATCGTCGCAAAGTGACGAAGGAGAATCCATATACACTTTTTCATCTAATGTCATCTTGAAAAAAGGCAAGCTTTGCAGCGCTCTATAGTGCCATTAGAATCGTTCTTGATTTTGCAAACCCATTTGCAGCATTCTATGGGCTTGTTGTTATGATGCAAATGGGTTTCTGCTTGTATATAAAGTGTGATCTTGGTCTTTCTGCTGGTTATTTATCTCCATCCTGCCACAAAAACAACAAGGCAAAGCATTATAAGACGCGAGTTCCTGCCACAACCCTTTGAGCCTTGCATGATAGTTGGAAACCGTTGTTAAGCCTTGCGCTTGGGAAGCAATCGTCTTTTGGATTTGAAAAGGCCATGGAGCATTGACTTGTGAGAATCGATCATTAAAATCTTTTATCATCCTAGATCTAGAGTTTTCTCAGCGGTTTTGATCCCTCGATAGAAGGATCTTTGTTTATGTTCATCAGTTGGATTTTTTGAAGATTTTTCCAAAGATCCATGATGAGTACAAATCTCCATATCCAAGTAGAATCCATAGAGGTGGTGTTACCAAATCTTGTTGCTGGATAAAAAAATATGTTGGCATACGATAATGTCTTTGTTTTGATCTTTCAAATGAGAAAAGCCTGAAAAACTAGGTGGAAGACCGGTGAAATACAAGGGACGAGATCCTATTTGGAGAATCAACATGCATTGGTTGATATATCAAGTGTTGTTTTTCCCATGCAAATAGACTTGATATACATGTGTTGTGCATCTGTTCCCGCTGCTCTCAAAGAGGTTTTTTTCTGCCATGGAATCCAACAAATCCGCTAGATGTTTGCTCTTTCGATGTTGTTGGATTATGTAGGATAAGGAGACAGAGAACGAAATTGACGAGAGGGGGGAGATGGGGACAACGTAAAATAAAACAGTTGCAGAGGAAAGGAGTTATCGCATCACTGTGATACAAAAAATGAAAAATCAGTTGAGAGAGTGAGTTGAACCGATCACCTAGATGCATATATTACAGGCATTAGTTTTAGGAACTAGCAACACGTCTAACTAAATATACCCTCTTTCCCATACATAAATAAATCTTAAAGAGTTGCAAAATATTGCCCAAAACACCACTTCTGTGAACAAATCAAACTAAGCCACATCCATCCATCCTATTGAGAACCTTTCATCTTTGAAATCTCTTCAAGCAAAAATCTGGACTCAGCAGCAAAATCAACTGGAGCAACAGCCCTAACTGTCATCCTTTGCCTCTTCTCGTTATTGTACTCGTTCTGGGAGACACTGATTCTGAAAAGATGAGGATTCCAAGTGGCTTCTTTCAATCTTTGTTGGTAGGTGTTCTCTTCTCCTATCTGAAAATGTCAGCAAATGAAAGGAGTTGGGCACCAATTCTCAATTCTTTCCTACTTTTAACATTCAATTGCATAATGTGTCATTCTACTTCGGCAGTTACCTGTGATTTGAGCAGGTCAAGTTCATCAGCAGAGCAACCAATGATCTTTTCAGCTTCTTCATTGAATGCAGAAACCCAACCTTCACCACTCCCATCAGAAACTTTTACCACCATAATGTACCTGAAACACAAAACAGAATCGATGTGAAACAAGTTAACTTTCATTTTAGGCACAGCTATTTTTCCCTTGTCCCTGCCCCTCACCTTAAGCTGCACTCTGCATCATTCTTCTGGCATCCTTCACACCAATATCCACCCCCCAGAGCATCAGTCACTTTCTTATTGCATGTCTTGCAAGCCCGATACCACATTGTCTGGTCAGGTTTGATGAAGCTTATGTATGCTCTAATGCTGAAAAATGCAGGCTGCACAAGAGACAATTGATTAATCATATCAACGAATTGAAATCATCCAAAAGTAGCTATGCAATGAATCAAACACGAATGCTCCCTACACAACATGTCGTGAAAGAGAGGTATCAGCAATTTCAACCCTATTGCACTAGTCCTTAGTTAACAGAATTGGCAGTCCTTCCTATATCAAATGCTTCTCCAATATATATACTCAGGAGCTGATCTTACTACATACCATAGTATTTTACATAACGCTAATGATTTCTATACCTTGTCCTCCCCCAAGGATGGGTTGCTTGTTATATGAGATAGAGATACTCGATCAGAGTACATGGACCTTGCCCCACTCTTGGCCGAAGGGCTCAAACCAGAGCCAACAGAGGCCATTGAAGTCTCTTTACCTTCAGAATCATACCTACCAAAAAGAAGAGCTTTATAAACAGTAATGAAAACAAAACTATCAAAACCAATCACTTGCTTGAAGAAAAAAGTTTACCAGGTTCTCAGCTTCTCTGATTCAGCAATAACTGGGTTGACTTGCACTATGCTCTTGCCCAGGGTGGACAAAGATATACCTGAAATTACATGTAAAGGAACACTTCAGAAAATGACCTTTTTACTCATACAACAGAGAAGCCACAACCCAGGAATGTATAAAATCCAAGAAATGTTTTTGGAAGAGATGAGTTGACATTAGATTACCTTGAAAATCTCCAACTTTAAGGGATTTGATCGCAACTACAGGAGATTTATCAGCAATATCGTGCAATTCCTGTCCCACACTTGTTGCAAGCTCATTCCACAATGACACCACAACAGTCTTCTTCCTGAATTTCAAACATCCAGAGCTTCAATATAACAGAAGTAGCAAATGATAAAACCAACTGCGCAAAATTCTACACTCACGTCTCATCAGCAACAACAATATCACGCTTTGGAACAGTATCATTGTTGCTCTTCCTCCGGATACTCGTTGTCGGCGAAACACTTTGAACAATTCCAATAACATCTGAAAATTGTTTTAGACAGACATAATTAAAAACAAAAATGACGAGCAAACACAAGATGTTCATCTACAATTGATTTCTAGGAGACGGTTCTCACCAACAAGATCTTTTGAATTGACATAGGGACCCAACTGATCAATTGGGACAAACTTGAATTTAGTTTCGGGAATACAAGCTGCTTCATCGCTAGCCTCTTCCACTTCAGAGTTTTCATTCAAGGTCATCTCATAATCATTTTGCACTGTCTTAAACTGCTTGTTAGCAACCCTGAGCGTCCCTTTCGATATGTAGTATACCTTCCCCAGCTCGAACCTATCATAGAATTTCTTTGCAGCCTCATTGAACATTGTTGCTTGTATTTGTGTGCCCTGCACACCATCATATGTAAATTCAGTTCATTAATAATAGTAAAAAAGAAGGTGCATTACACAAACAATTCGAAAAGTTGAAAACTCACATCTCCATCCGTTAATTCCACATTGAAAACACACCCTTCTCCTCTCGCGTTCCTATAGGTACGCATATTTCCTTTGCTTGTAACCCTGACTTTTATGGTCCAGTTGCCTTGGTAAGGATTTAATGAAACAAGAGGGTGAACTCTCCGTGTCATGGCCATTCGAGCAGCCGGGGCCATACTGACAATTTTACGAAGGGGTCACACGATGCGAAACCAAACATTCCAGTTCACATAAAAGATTTATAAAGCAAAACCTACATGGACAATAAAAAGAGTACTCACTTTCCGCGCTGTTCGTGTACAATTTGAGCAGCAGATTTAGCAACAATCTCTTGCTTTGGCTTCAAAATAAGCCCCTTCGCTTCCTGGATATTTTCACTCTTTACTTCATTTTCTAGCTTTGGCTTCTTTAACGGCATATCGATGTCTGATTCTTCCTGTTCGACCACTTCCTTGATCTCCTTTTCAAGTGCAGGTGAAACAACCTCACACTTTGTTATGATCAAAAACCTGATGATTATTGTTGTTATCCAAAATAAAAAAGAACCCGCATCAAACTATCACTCAGCGAAAAATAAAACTAAAAGGAACAGAAAAGAAAGGAAACTGGGCTTACTTCTCAGATTTACTAGGGATCTCATTGACTGTATAATCAAGAACTCGAATGAGACTAAGATTTTGAATATTCCCAGAGAGGATCTCAGATGACAAACGTGAACTGAAGATGGCTTTGATCTTCATCTTTCCATCACTAGCATCAAACCTGCAAAACCATAGACATATCAAATATATGTAGAAAGATAAACAAGAAGAAGAGGAAAGGAAATACAAAAAAAAAAAAAAAGGTAGATAGATACCCATAAGATTTGCCTTTAGGCTCAAGATTTGTGACTTGAAGGATGATTTCAGGAAGATGAGTAAATGAATCTGGTTTAGGAATTGAAAGCAGCTTTGATATTCCATCTGGGCTCACTGATTTTCCTATCGCTGCATTCATCTCTCTCTGTCTTGAGATCAAATAAAAGTCTTGTTTTGGGAGAATAGGGTTGGTGGAGTTGGGGATGGAGCTCTTGCTTTGTATTTTGTGAGCAAGGCAAGGAGGATGATTTTATTTTGTAAGCAAGGGAGCGAGGGAGATATGGGCGCCAGTTCAAAACTTGAAGGGTATTTTTAGCGCCTAGAAACTTACGAGCTCTTTTTGGTTTTTACCTGGAAGGCGGGAGTTCTTTTTACGTTTTAACATCTGGATCGCGCCAAGAAAAGAGAAACCTCAATTTAGTTCTATATTTATATATTTAATCTCGTTCAAGTTTTCAATATTGATTACATCTCAGATTTTTAAATTAAAAAAAGAGTTTCAACCAGGTTTTTTTTTAAGTTTGACTTTTTATTTTTTTAATGATTTCTTTTTATTTTCTTAATGTTAGTTAATATAATAATTTTATAAGTTTAATTTTTTCTTTCTGTGTTTCAACCTGTAGCATATAATACGTTGGAATTGGCGTTTTATAGTTTTTTTTTAATTTGTTTTTTTATAAATTTATTATGATTTTATAATTTAGGTTGAGAGTTTAAAATATAATTTTAGATTGAATTGATTTGGTTTTTTTTATTTTTTCTAATTTTATTTGATTTCATTGTTTAATATTGAGATTGTTAAAAATTAAGTTTTATAATTTTTTTTTAATTTATTTTATATGAGGTTATTTTGATCTTGTGACTTAGATCGCGAGTTTGCAAGTTGATTTCTATTAAAAAAAATTATCCTTTCTAGTTGAATTTTTTTTATTTTTTTTATTTATTTTTTTATAAATTTATCTTAATATTATGACTTGACTCACAAGCTTAGTAGATTAACCCGAGTTGACTCGGTTAATTTTTTATTGCTTCTTTAATTGAATTTTTTTTTCAATATTATTCCTCAACAACTCAATCAATCTTATTTTATCATTTTTTATCTTATTCTTCAATATTTGATTGAATGAAAAATAAAATTTATATATTTTTTTCAATTTAGTTTTTACAAGGTTATCTCGATCTAATAACCTGGATCGTAAATTTAGTAGGTTAATTCGATCAATTTCTTTCTAATTTATTTTAAAAAAATTATCATTCAACACTAATTTGATTAGGAACTAAACTTTATAAATTTTTTTATAGTATTGTTAAGGTCTCATGATTCAAGTCACGAACTTGACAAGTTAACCTATATTGATTACATGTGTTGTTATTTCAATGTTTAAAAAAATAATCATGTAATGCATTTTCATATTAATATTTTTTTTAGAAAAAATATCATCCAATATGAATCATATCTTAAATTCTTAATTATATTTTTTTTATTTGAAAATAAGTTAACAATGCTTAAACATTTTTTACATTAAAAAAAACAACCTAAGTTGCAATGTAGCACACACCAATTATCTAATTACAAAAAATCCAGTGAGGGTGGTGAAATTATTACTCATTACCTTACTGTAAGATTGTAATTTTTTAATTACTTGAAGCATTTTTTTAATTTAGTCAGAAGGCCTTTCATATCAATTTCATCATTGCACATTTTGTTATTGTGAATTTTGGTCTAAAAATTTATTTGTCTTCGTTTGTTACGAGATTCATAAGGTATAAGAAAAAAATCATCTTAATATTTAATTGATATTTAATTTTACAAAATAAATTTGATTGTATTGATTGAAAAAACTTAAAAATGAAGAGGCATAATTTAACATTGTGGCTAAAACAAATGCCCTTTTTGTACTATTTACAGGCACATATTTTCAATTTTTTTACCTTCAAATTCTTTCAAGATTTATTTACAGTTTTTTTTGTTTGAAAATTATATTTTTTAGTTCAAATTTTTATTTTGTTTATATATTAATCTTCGAGTTTGAGAGAGAACATATGAGTATTTAGAAATGATAAAGAAGAAGAAAATGTTCATTAACAAGATTTTATTAACAAAAAAAAGCCAATTTTCATGACAAAGTATTTTTTTTTATCAAAGGATTGATATTGAAGTGCTTTTGGTATTTCATGTTATTCAAAAAAGAAGATTAGAGTTGAAAGTTTTTTTTTAATTTAAAGTTTTTTTATGGTTCTAACTGATTTGATTTTTTTTTTAAATTGAAGAATTAATTTATCAAGATTATAAAAGTTTTTTTAGGTGAAAATGGTTTAAATTTTGATTTTTTAACCCTAAAAACCCCATATTATATTTTTTATTTCCTCTCGAGTGAACAAAAACTAAGTAAACATACAAGTATTGTTTATTTTTTAAAAAACAATTAAGAGGAGATGTTTTGTTTGCTAATTTGAAAAAATAAAATAAAAGGAGCTCATATACAAGTATGGTATGATAGGTTCATATGCTTGGGTTTATTTGTCTGGACTAGGTATGCTGGGCTATCCAAATTAGCACACCTAATTTGATTTTTCTTTGTTTTGTTATGTAATTTGAATTATATTAGATATATTATTTTATCACATTAATTACTAATATATTTTATATATTATATCATCAATGATCATATATTTTTTACTTTGTCATTGAATAAAATTAAAACAATGTTTTTTTATAATGTTAACAAGTGTTCTTTTTGTACAACCCACGATTATTATTATTTTTTAATTTTATTCAGTTTCTTTTATTTGAGTGTTTATTTTTATTGTCACGTACTTAAATAAAAAATAACTTCGGAAAATAAAGTTATTAAACCCATTTAAATCCATAACTTAGATCACAAATTTAATGAATTAGTCTAAATAAGTCTAAGATGTTTTCATCTTAATATATATATATATTTTTAAAATTATATTATTTTGAGATTTTTTAAGTTATACTAGGCTTTTACTGGTCTACTAAATTGTTTTTAGACTTGCATAATAAACTATGTTATGTCAAGTTAACCCATATATAATTTATATTATATATAAGTTAGACAAAAAAATCAAGAAGATTTAAGGTATCACTAGACTGAATTTAATAATATTTCTAAAAAGCTCATTATGGTAATCCTTGAACTTTATACTAATCTTATATTTTTTAATACACTCACATTAAAATCACCGTAATGTTACTTTTTTATAGTTGAAACTTGTTTTTGAAATAATGATAGAAAAAAAAATATATTATAGTAAATAAATTTTAAAAGACACATTGGTTGTTTTCATAGATATATTGTTTTTATCCTAATGTTTAATTTTTTTTTCCTGTTTGTATTCTAATTGTTTTTTTTTTTGTTATTGTTTCTAACAAGTAAATAATGTTGAGAAAAAAGTTAGATTTTTTTTTAATTAAAGATATTAACAAGAAAAGGAAGATTTATACTAGCAAATTAGTCTGTCTCAATAGAATTTTAATTATTACTCTTCTTAAAGAAATCTAGTGCTATATAATTAAGTAAAAACAAGTGAAGGGTTCCCCACGATAAAAGTTCATATATATTTTAATATACAAATGGGTTTTCTAGCTTAATGACCGAGTATTTACTCAACGTTAATATCTCTTTTTAATATTTACCGGGGCATATATGATAGGTTTATTTTTGCATTCTAGCTATACTTTTGAATTTTTTTTCAAATTAATTTTTATAATATTTTTAAATTATTTTGATGTATTAATATTAAAAAATGATTTTTAAAAAAATAAAAAATATTATTTTTATGTATTTCTAGATAAAAAATATTTTAAAAATTAACTTTTAACGTATCATACACTCTTTTAATCCCCAACATATTTTATTAAATGTTGATATTGAATTTTAAGTTTATAATCAGAAATTTTCTTGCAACTAGAAAATATATTAACAATATCTTTATTTTTTTTCAAGTTTAAATTTTTTTGACCTAGCTCATATCAAAACGAGCCAATTATATAATATTACTATTGTTATTATATACCGTGTATAAAATCCAAATTTATGTAAATTATTAGCACCTTATATATATAAAGTAAAAGAAAAATGTAGCTTTCGGTACCTTTACGTAAAATACAAAATTGAAACCTGTAATTAATTTAACAAAAACAAAAGTTTTTAGAATACTACCTGGCGAATTTTTTTTTTGTGATGTAGCCATTATAATTGCAAATAGTTATAACTAGACGTGTACCTGCCCTGCATTACAAGGTAAAATTTTATTTTATATAAAAAATAATACTTAAGTGTTGTAAATACATGCTAAAGTAAGAAGAAAAATTTACCATATAGACTATAGATTTAATTGGATCAAATAAGTTGATTTTATTCCAATTAAATGATAAAAAATTAACAATAATAATAGATAAATCAAATTAAAAAAATCACGATAACCTAAAAAAATATTTTTTTAAAAAAAAACAAACGATTTAACTTAATTTCCAACCCATTAATCATGGAAGTTTAGAATTGGGCTAACAAAGGAAAAAAAAAAGCCAGAGTCAATTTAAGCCAGCAAGACAGACTTGTAATTCTGTAATAAGAGCCGAACTAACTTGAGTTAATCCACTAAATCCATAACCCAAATCATAAGATCGAGATAACTTAATACAAAAAAAAAATCATAAAACTATTAAAAAAAAAATTCAATGTTGAATGATAAAAGCTGAAAATAAAATATATAAAGAAATGAAAAAGACATGTGATGACTTTTCAAACCAGTGATCCGAATTTTTAGAATGGAAGTATCATATTGATAATAACCTCAAAACCTAATTTCTAATCAATCAAATGTTAAAAGTTAAAATCGGGAAATTTTTTTAATTATACAGAAGGAAAAATTAATTTAGCAAATGGATTGAAAAATAAAATAATTAAAACCAAATCAGAATAAATAACTTATTATAAACTAGGATTGAATGATTTAATTGAAAACAAATTAAAATTTTACATGGAGACAAGAACAAAAAATATAAATCAAAATATTAAGGACCAAATTTTACATTTCAATAAATCAAAGAATAACTTTGAAATTTTGCATGGCTAATGCAATTTTTGAGGGGAGGAGAGAGAAAAATAAGAGAAGAAGAAAAAAACCACCAATATTGCACTACCACCCAAATTCTACTACACATTATCTCTAAATAAAGAGGATGTCGCAATGCTTCAAATGATATGGTGGAAGATGATGTTTGGTTGATGAGAGGTTCAACATGCGTCGCTCTTATGTTGGATCATGTGTTGCATGTACCAATTATTTTTTTAATGATATTTTATATTTATTAAAATATCAAAATAACCTTCAGCTAACCTAATAATAACAAAAACATTACTATGAAAATACGGCAAAGCCCTTGAATATTAGTTTATAATTTTGTGCTTTCAATTATATTTTAGTTATTTTATCGTGCTTTTAAAATGTAAGAAGATTTATTAGTTCCTGATTAATTTAATAACGATTAATAGATATTGTAAAAGATCTTAGCGCTCCTAATATCTGGTTTAATATTTTTTAATAAAAAGGACAAAATCATCATTATATTGTTCCAGTTAATAATAACCTTGAGTTTATATAAACAAAGGTTTTTTTAAGGAATTTTTGCTTTTGTTAATTGGGCTTGCATAAAATGAGAGATAAAATGACAAATAGAAGAGGGAAAATAACATTTGGGTCCACCTACACTCTTATCCAAGTTTAATTATAATATTATTTTATTTTTTTGTTAGAACAAGATGTAATTTGTTTAATCCATAGTATCATAAATATTATGGTGAAAAGAGCATCTTTTTATTTGGTGGAAATTACAAATTTATTTTCCCTAGAAAAAGAGGGAGATTTTTTAGATTATAATTAGCTAATTAACTCGCATTTCATCATCGAAAGTCGAATAATTCTTTTAATGCAAGAAAAATAAATAAATGAATGTGCAATGTTGTTAACTAGTATTTTTACATTAACGAAAAAATAATAATTGTGAATAAAAAATTGATGCATGCATACTATAAAATAGAATGAGAATCATAAGCATTTATAAATATAAAAAAAAGTTGTTAACAAGTTAATTTTTAATATAGTTGAGAAATGTGACAATGATATGAGTGTCTCGTTGTATCATGATTTTTTTAATTAAAAAATATAAAAACATTGTTAACATTGTACAAAATAAATTTTAAAATATATAAATTAATAAATTGAGAAAGAGCTGCAAATATTAATCAAATACTAAAATAAAAAGATAATTATTTTTATAAAAATGAAAGATAGATAAATATGATATTTAACCCTAACCTTTTTCTTTACAAGTTGTTCGGAATTAATTATTCATTGTAATTGAATTTAATTATAGTGGTAAATTTGAATTCAATTAATAAATAAATTGAATTCATATATTTAAAAGAGATATTCTATAACTGAATTCAATTCATTTTGTTTTCTATATTATCCTCTTCATCTTCATTTTATTTCAATTCTCCTATATCCTTCCCTAAGATCTTATTTACATATGATGGGATGAGAAGACAACATAAGTGTGTTTTGATGATGGTGCAGTTGAAGTTTTAAATGGCGGTGAATATTTATTATTGACAAGAGGGAGAAGAGTGATAAAAAAAGATGGGTAGATAAATATTTTTTAAAAAACTAGTTTTAACATTAATATTTTTTTTTGGTTTAGTAAATCAAATGAGTTGACATCTAATTTATTTTTATATTATTTTTAGAGATTGAATTGTATTTGAAATTCAATTATTGATACTTTCCATTTTAAGCATGAAATCCTGTAAAAACATCTAAATTGAATTCAATTAAGAGTGTTTTAAATATGTCATCAATTTATATATTTTTTTAATCTTAAAAGTTATTTTTTCCTTTTAGAACAAATAATTTTTATTTTTATAAACACATCATTAAAATAAAATTTATTTATATAAAACATAAAAGGAAAAAATTATAGATAATTTAGAATAATCTCTTTGAAATATTAAACACATAAAAAATAATTAAAAAAATACTATTTAAAAAACACGAATAAAAATTTAAAAAAGTCAGAAAGAGTTTTAATTTAACTATATATAAAAAAATAAATGCAAACAAAACAAAGGTATATAAAAAGAGAAGGGTATCAATTAAAGATAGAAAAATAAAAATAAAATTAAAAGTTCGGTGCTGTTGGTTCTAATGCTCAGCCTATTTTAAAAACACCACTCATGGGTGGGTGGACTCTTACACTCAATTTTTTTTTATTTGCAATTACGTTACTTGTCCCAATTGTTTTTGAAAAAAATAAAGACAGACTATTAGAGAGGTGGTCTGAAAACCAGGTAGGGTCTTTTTAACTTAAAAATATATTTTTTAATCATTTTTCACACTAATCACCTAAAAAATAATGCAAATAAACTAATAAACTAATAAAAAAACCCCTAAAACTTTTCAAAAAGACACAAATCCAAACCAAAATCAAAATGCTCTCATCTCAATGAAACCCAATGAAATGGAACCAATTGACTTCAACGATCTTTTTTGTAGTAAAAATTGATGTCAATTAAGATTTTAACTCTACAATCAGAATAAAACAAGCTACTTTTTTTTTTATAAAAAAACTAGAAATTAAAAAAAAAAGATAAAAGTTTATACAAAAATTGAAGTTTAGAAAATCTAAAGGATAAAAAAATGTATTTGCTAAAAAGTAAAAGGATGAAGGTGAAATTTTTGCATCAATTTTGAAATTATCATCCATCTTATTTGTTTTTTTTATTTTGATTCTTTATCTTTTATTCTGACCATTCCTTGACAAATCAATTTAAATTGCTCATCAATTTGGTCCTACAAGGGCCAACAAGAAAAAAAAAAGAATTTTAAGGGAAAAAAAGAGCTATCTCTTGATAGTGTTTTCTATAATAATGGTATACTACTTCTTTGCAATTCTATTTTATCTCGAATCCAAAGCAAAAGTAAATGCCTACTCCTATTAGACAAGAATTCAAGCCTTCGTTTTTGGTCGGGCTCAATTTCCTTGGAAAGGAAAACAAGAGGCACTCTTTGATCACCATGTCTGAACATCTACAAGCCACATGTGAAGTGAACCTCAGTCATAATAGTGTGTGTGTGTGTTGTGTTGTGTAATAAATACTAAAGCTTTGGCTGTGGAGTTACTAGCGACGTGTTTGATTTTGGATCCGAAGTTTCTATCTCTTGCTTAACATGAGATTTGATAGAACAGTCTCTTGCCAGTCTTACCTCGAACCAATCTCCCTAAACTTCCTGCTGTATTTTATGATTAATATGGCAATTAAGAACAACAAGAGGAGCAAACAAATTGAAGGCCTTTTCATCGAAATCCCAACATAAGATTTTTAAGGTAACATCTCCAACCAAAGAAAAACCGAAACTGCAAAAGGTAAGAACAAGAACAAGAATTCTTCCAATGCATCCTGTAATGATTGATGCCAACAGCTAAACAGGATATGCCATTCTGCAACATCATTTCTCAAACCTAAGGCAGCTGAAAACCACTGCCCATCAAGAACAGAATGAGCAACACGGAATACAGTAGAACCATCTACTCCGAGCCTCGTTTATATTCGCTTTTGGCACCGGCACCGGCACTGGCTCTGACAGCGGTTGCGACTCTGGCCGTGCCCGAGGCGATTGAGCTGATCTAGGAGTCGGCGGCTGAGACCGGTGCCGTGATGATGGATAGTGCTTCTGAGATAGTGAATAACTCTTATCATCTCCTGTCAATCTTCACACAAACACAACAATCCCGTCATTTCTTATATAGTCCACCCTATTCATAATTCTGATGTGCCCTTTTAATTAACTCCCTACATATTCATGAATGCTAATATTTTGGCTATAATCTCTTCAAGGACAAGACTTGAAGCTTCAAAACGATTTCTTAAGATGAGCAAACATTCATGCATAATGCGCAGATTTCTTGGTGATTGTTTTGTTCTAAAACTCATAATAACAGGGCTTACATTGGAAATGCAAAAGATTGGATGCTTTCTCCACTTGCATCTGAACGATGAGAAAGCCTAGCTGAATGAAGGGATCCTTTCGCAAGAGACCGCTCTTTATTGTCATCTCCTCCATCCTCTTTTACCACCACCCTCATTGTTTCAGGAGCTTTTGATTCAGTTACACCGAGGTACTCGTCGACATTTGCATTCTTTGGTCCAACGTCCGTTGATTTATTGATTGGATGCTGATTACTTGAGAAATCAATCAACGTGTTAGACAAGGTAGAATCACTGGGAAACCCTATCTCTCCAGATTTACCCACCGAGTTTTGGTCGTCTGTTGTGAAGCTCGTATTCCCTGTATAAATACTGAACAATGACCCATTGGAAGCAACACTCCATTCCATTTGAGCATTAGATTGAGAAATAGCAAATACAGAAGATGGAATCCTATAAGAAGCAGAGGAGTTTGATTCAGCAGGTCGCTCCATCACCTGCGTTGGAGGGAGCTGTGCTGTGGAACCATTGTCTGAGTTTAATGTAGGAGCATGATTGGGTTGTTGTTCTTGCCAGGGCATGTAGCTTATCGGAAAGCCGTCGTCATGGTCATATCGAGTGTTTTTGCTATGCTTAGGAACCCCAACATCATCTTTATAGGACTTGTTGATTTCATCTGTATCCAACTCAAAACGGTCTCCAGATGAAGAAGAACACGAGGAGGACGGGGGGTTTAACATTCTGCTATTGGTAAAATGATCATCTTCTCCGAGAGTAGTTCCAGGGCTCGTCCTCAAACCATTACTAGTTTCACTCCCATGTTCAGATTTGTTATCTGGAAACATCTGTCTTGCTTCAGGTTCTGATGGTCTCATCACAGGAGATCATACTGTAAAACAGAAAAGAGGACGATTATTTCCACCTAATGGATTTATTAAGTAAGATGTAAAGCATGCCTTAATGTTAGGTGGTGGCAGATTAGAGAGAACCAAAAACAAAGGTGCTAAACAATCACGAGAATTTACAAAGTACTTGCACAGGAAGGAAAGCAAATGCACAGACAAAAGGTGCTAGAGAGGCTGGCAACCCAATGAAAAGAAAAGAAACCCCAGGAAGCACAATGAGCAGAGAGACACACAACGCCAAAAACAACAGAGAGAGAGAGATAGAGATAGAGAGAGAGAGAGAGAGAGGCGAGTGGACGGAAGGAGAGCAAAGATCGAGAGAGGCAAAAAGAGGTGAAAGGATTTTTGGTGGTGCATGGTTTTAGGCACTTCTATCTCTTTCTTGTTCTTCTTTTTTTGAACATAGTAACCGGCTCTTTTTATGCGCGCCATATATACTCCAAGCCTGATGATCATCCATCCTTTTTTATTAAGGTACTCTGACATGAGAATTGGCTATTAACATTAAAGTAACCTGTGATTTCGCCATCTAATAATCTAGAAAGCCATTCTTCTTTTATTTTATTTTATTATTAGCTATTTCTTTGGCAATGAGAATTGTGTCTATTTGTGAAAACGCAAAAAATTAGCTCTTCAATAATTTGAACAAATATAATTATAACAGACCATAGATGATTCTAGATTTTTAAATAATCACATCATTAATGTCCTCCACACACACACCTAGAATAACTACAAGGACACTTTAAATATATACTTTGAAATTAATCTCAACACTTTCTTTAATTTACAAAATCTCATTTCTCTTTAAATTTGGATTGTGTTGGAGAATCATCTTCTCATTATTTTTGCCTTTTTTTCATCTTTTATTGATAACAAAAAATAAAAATAAAAATAAAAATTGAATATCTTTTTTATTTTTTTAAACAATCATGTTGTTGCTATTATTTTCTGGATCTTTCATCTTCATCTTAAAAGGATTTTTCTTACAACTATCTTTGTCATTATTTTAGTTAAACATTTTTTATCAAGATTTAATTTTTTAAATGATTTTTATATTTTAGATCACTCTTTATTATGATGTTGTTCCTTTTCTTATCATGGCTCAATTCCCTCTTTTCAATTTTTTTAAGAGTTATCATTTTTTTTTATATACGATCATCTTTGTACTACACCTCATTTATGTAAGGACTTGTTAGCTTTCATTTAGCCTTTATAGATCTTTGCTATCATAGTTATAATTTTCTTGTTGGATTTTATCATCTTATATCTTTATGTTTTTTTATTCTTTAGATGTTACTAATCTTAGAACTTCACCCTTGCTAAACATACATGCTCAAATACCTTAAACGCTCCACTAAATCAAACCCATGTTAAAAAACAATTAAAAAAAAAAAATGAAAGGAACATATCTCATTCATTTCATATTACTCTTATAAGACATAAAGTCCTATTAACTTGCACTTGGATTAGAACACTATTATGACACATACATTTATAATAGTTAATAAATAATTCTAGATATTTAGATAATCATATCATTAATATCTTATGTACATGTAACTAGAATGAATAACTAAAAGGATATTTTGAATATAAAATTCAAAATTAATTTTAAAACTCTATTAAAAGCTAAGGTCGGAACTCGAACAACATGGATCTCTCAATTAATTTTTAAGGTTTTTTGAATTAGCTGGGATTGGAATTCTAAGAAAGTGATGACGGAACAGCTAACGAGGATCATATTGGTCTTACCCTCAATAAAACCAAGTTGCTTTCTAAGTTGGCGAGTGAGCTTACCATTAAAGTTTTATATAAGCTTCCTTTTCTCTCAGGGGAGTGACACGACATTTGATGATGATGAGTTTGTATTGGATTTGAAATTGAGATTTGGTTTTGGTATATTTTAACATTTTAAATATGTTTTTATATGGATACAAATTTCCACTTTTCTTAATGTATATTTTGTTTGCACTAAAAATAAATATTTATGCATCAACAAGATGAGAATAATAATTGTTCATATTTAAATAGGAAAAAGAAAGACTAAAATTGATTATGAACAATAATTGATCAAGTTTGAAGAGTCCTAATTTACTAAGAAAAATAGAAAATAGTCTTAATTTTAATCCAATATAGAACAATATCTTTTGGTAAAATTTTAGTTTGATTTAATAATCAAATCAAGATTCATATTTGTTAGAATATAATTATGCACTATAAGAAATAAGCTTCAAACTATTGAAACTAATTATCCTATGAAGTAGATGGATCGAGCCCTTTTTGTGTATGCTTAAATTAATTAATTTTTGATAATCACTTGTTGAAGATATAGTCTCCTAGAAATTTATCTTATTCCGAGTACTCTGAATAAGCCTATTAAATGCATCTTTGATCTTCTTTATCCTTGATCTTGTAATCAAGCCAATTAGGACTTGCAATGGATGTTTTGATCTAGTCTTAATTGCAACATCCCCTCTCTCCTAAAAATGATTTATTTATAACTCATCATCTACATAAAATAAAAAGAGATTATAAACATTAAAAGTAACACTAACGTTATATTCACCTCGTAGATCCACTTTATAAGAATTATCATTCATTATTTTAAGGATTTAGAATGGTCCATCTCCTATCGACATCAATTTAAATTTTATTTGTTGAGAAAATATCTTTTTTCATATATACATCTAAACACAATCATTTAATTAAAAAACAACCCTATTTAGCCTTTTATTAGCTTTGAATGTATATTGCTTATTTTTTTTTTATATTTTCCACCTCATATTTTTATTAAGAACCTTTATTACCTATGTTTTTCTATTGTCATTGAAACTAACAATTTCATCAATAGGTAAAGGAAATAGATCCAAACGAGTAACATGATTAAATTTAGAGACAATTTTAAAAGGAGAATAATCAGTAGTAGAATGAACATTTTTATTTTAAGAAAGTTCAATAAATAATAGACAATCTTTTTAATTTTCAAATTCTTTTGAATGATAGTTTTTAACAATATCGTTGAGGTCTTATCAACTACTTCAATTTGATCATTTATTTATGGGTAAAAAGTAGTAGAAAATAATAATTTTGTTTGTAATTTCTATTACAATACCTTTCAAAAGTAGCTAAGAAATTTAACATCATGTTCTGACACAGTGCTCTTAGGTGTCCCATGGATCCAAACTATCTATTTGAAGAATAAATCTATTATGTTAGTTGTATCATCAGTTTCATGACAAGATATTGAATATATCATCTTAGAAAACCTATCTATAATCATAAAAATAGAATACCTAACCCTTTTTGACCTATGCAAACATAGCATAAAATTCATAGGTATATTAACCCAAGGTTTCTTATACATTAACAAAGAAATATATAAATCATGAGGTAAAACTTTAAATTTAGCTTGTCTATATGCTATGAGTCTATTTGATTAGTACTTAAAAGTGTATTTTTATCAAGGTTTTATATTATTATTTTGCACTTGAAGTATCAATAACTCCATAACTGGAGCATGTTTTATAATAACAAGTCTGATGATATAAGATACCTTTAATTTATGGTAAATGCTTATTTTAAATATAGGTATTCTCACAATTCAAAGAATTAATTGTTGTGATTAACTATTGAAAGTGAAAGGATAAAGAAAAGGCTAAGCTTACAAAAGAGATGCCAATTCAATTCAAATTCGAACACTGTCCAGTCATTAGATCGTATCCAAAGCTATAGATCTTAGATTTCAGACTAATTTATATGGCTGGAAAGATAAAAAATAGACCTACAACTTTCATAGGTATGGAAAGACCCAAATTTTCCATTTTTAAATTCAAAGTTTGGCTACAAAAGAGAAGTTTGAATTTGTCCTGCAATCCACCATAAAAGAGAAGTCCGAATCTGTCCTGCAATCTAGCCTAAACACTGCTCAGAGTTTTACCCATAACTAGATTTCTAGAAGTCCAAATGATCTGAAATTTGATGGGTGGAAGAAAAAGACAATTTCCAACAACTTTCATGAAGAACACTTTGCCAAATTCTGATTGCATCAATGTCAATTCAACCAGCGAAAGTGCTTGAGTGATGCTGTCCACCAAGTTCACTAATCAATAGGTGACCATTACATCAATTATTAATTACCAAATGAATAGTTCTGAATTTTAGCCTATAAAAGGAGGTATTTGCCATTTATTTAGGTATATTGTTTTCCATATCAAGATCATGTTCTTGCTCTTTCTCTTTATATT
>NW_011500238.1:238239-238528 GCF_000495115.2 Populus euphratica
TATACTTAGTTAACTTATATCATGTTTATATTCTTATATTATTTATTTAAGTTTTTCTTCTTTATAATGTGTAGCTAAGTTAATTATGTTATGGTGAAAAGGTTTTACTAATGGTGTTAGGATAACTATAATGTAAACTTAATATGAACTTCAATGCTTATATCCTAAACAACTTGCTATTAACATGTCTTATCATTTTTCTCTTATTAATTCTTAATGCCTTGCTTGTTAAATGATTAATTTACATTTGTGTTGTATGATACTTAGTACATCACTATCTTTGTTTTTT
>NW_011500238.1:238571-239579 GCF_000495115.2 Populus euphratica
AGGAACTTGATTTGTTGTCAACATAAGTTAACATCATGAATAGTTGATAAAATTTATAAGTATGGTGTTATGTAAATAAGATGATTAATATGATCATGTTGATAACATATAAAGATTTTATACTTTACTTATCACTAATACTATTAGTGTATCCTCTAACCTTGACATTTGTTTTTATCATTGTATAATCTTCATATTAATTTTATATCTCAAAGTCCTCCTTAACTCATCTTTACCACCATCATTATTGTTGTTATTGTTATTTTTGTGGTTGTTGTTGTTGTTGTTCTTATTATTATTAATATTTATAATTTATATAGTTAACTTTTTTGTGGTTCAACTCCGGTCTTGCCGGGTTATTTATTACTTTGACACTTCTACTCTTGGGATAAGACATCAACTCTTTGATCGTGTTAAGTTTTTGGCGCTGTTGCCGGGGAGGTAAGTTCTTATATAAATTATAATATTTATTTTATTTATAATTATTATAATTATTTATAATTTATATAGTTAACTTCTCTGTGGTTCGACCCCGGTCTTGCGGAGTTATTTATTACTTTGACACTCCTGGACTTGGAATAAGACATCAACTCTTTGATCGCATCAAGTTTTTAGCGCCTACGAGCATGAGAGTTTGGTCACGTACATTAAGTGGTAGACTTTGTAGGGTATTTTCATTATTTTCAGAAAAAATAGCAGAAGAAGATAACCAGTTACTTCATAGTGAGAATAATGAGAATAACCGAGTTAGAACACTTAGAGACCACATGAATCGTACAAGAACAATTGCACCCTCATGCATAATTTTCGCTCCTGATGCATCTCATTTTAATTTTAAGCCAAACAATATTCAATTCTTACCTTCTTTTCATGGCTTAGATCTAGAAAATCCATACTTGCATTTGAGAGAATTTGAAGAAGTTTATAATACCTATAATGACTTAAATGATAACATGAACACCATCAGATTAAAGCTTACTTCTTTTTTATTAAAAGATAAAGCTAAAA
>NW_011500238.1:239801-240008 GCF_000495115.2 Populus euphratica
AAATATGAAGATTGGTTTCATATTTTTATGAAGGATTAACACCTAAAGATAGACAAATGATGTAATTAATGTGCAATGGAACTTTTAAAAATAAAGACCCTGACAAAGCAATGGAATATCTAGATTTGCTAGCTGAAAATGCTCAAAATTAGGACACTACAGGTACTTATAAGGCACTAGGTAAGACTCAACCTCATACATCTAGTG
>NW_011500238.1:240361-241876 GCF_000495115.2 Populus euphratica
CACAAACTTCACAACCACCGTTTCAAGCACACCATAATTTCCAAAATTCTCATGGATATGCACCTCCTTATGCTTCACCTCCTAGAAGAAATCTTGAGGAAACATTGCATGCATTCATTGAAAAGTAGGAGACAATCAACACTTAAAATGCTCAAACCATGACAGATCTAAAAAATGCTCTTGTAATATTCACATCTATTCTCAGTTTTCAAGAAAAAGATAAGTTTCCTGCTTAACCACAACAAAATCCTAAAGGGTAATAGAATATAAATGCAAGTATTTTTGGAAACCATCACATGAATTAAGTCAAATCAATCATCACTCTTTGCAGTGGTAAGGTTATTAAAAAACCCACACTTGAACCTTATAAGAGAGATAATGAGTTAATCTCTGAGGGAAAGGAAGGGGTTGAAGCTGAACATTGTAAAGAAAAGACTGATTCCCCACTAGTACTTTCATTTTCTCATGCCATGACCAAACAAAAAAAAGTCAATCACAACTCTGAAATCTTTGAAACTTTCAAATAGGTAAGGATCAATATGCCTTCATGTGTAATTGGAGACCACAAATTGAAGAGTTTCCACCACGATCAATTGAGTCTATACCTTCATGTGTTCAACCACCAAAACCTAATTTGAAGTCATTACCCTTCAATCTCAAATATTCATTTTTAGGAGAAAATGAAACTTTTTCGGTAATAATTGCTTTCAAATTTAATGAACATCAAGAAAGTAAGTTATTATAAACTATGAAAAAGCACAAAAATACATTAGGATGGACCATAGCTGATATAAAAGGAATTAGTCCTTTGATTTGCACACACAAGATTTATTTAGAGGAACATGCTAAACCCTCTAGAGAAAAGCAACGAAGGCTTATTCCTAATATGAAAGAAGTAGTGAGGAATGAAGTCATTAAACTTCTAGATAATGGAATAATTTATCCTATTTCTGATAGCAAATGAGTAAGTCCTACTCAAGTTGTACTCAAGAAGTCTCGAGTCACTGTGATAACAAATAAGAAAAATGAGTTCATTCCAACCAAGACTGTTACTGGTTGACGCATGTGCATTGACTATAGGAAACTCAATTCAATGACTAGAAAAGATCACTTTCCTTTACCTTTCATGGATCAAATTCTAGAAAGAGTTGCAGGTCATGAATTTTATTGTTTTCTAGATGGTTATTCAGGTTACAACCAAATTGAAATTGCATTTGAAGATCAAGAGAAAACTACTTTCACATGTCCATTTGGTACATTTGCATACCGAAGGATGCCTTTTGGATTATGTAATGCACCAGCCACGTTTCAAAGATGCATGCTTAGCATATTCAGTGATATGTTTCAAAGATTCATACTTAGCATATCCAATGATATGGTTGAATGTTTTTTTAAAATTTTTATGGATGATTTTTCTATTTTTAGCGATTCATTTGATGATTGTTTGACTAACTTAGAAAAGATCTTGAGCAAGTGTGAAGAGAATAATCTTGTGCTGAATTGGAAAAAATGTCA
>NW_011500238.1:242114-242354 GCF_000495115.2 Populus euphratica
CGAACAATGTGAAAAAACCTTTGTTAAGCTTAAAAACTTGCTTACTTTTGCTCCTATCATTCAACCTCCAGATTGGTCATTACCTTTTGAAATAATATGTGACATTAGTGGTTATGCCGTAGGTGCTATTTTGAGATAAAGAAAAGATAAGAAACCTTATGTGATTTACTATACAAGCAAAACTTTAAATAGTACTCAAATGAATTACACCACCACTAAAAAAGAATTACTTGTAGTAGT
>NW_011500238.1:242393-242565 GCF_000495115.2 Populus euphratica
TTTTTTAGTGATCATGCAGTTTTGAAATATCTTCTTTCAAAAAAAGATTATAAGGCTAGATTGGTACAATGCATTTTGTTACTGCAAGAATTTGATATCATAATCAAAGACAAGAAAGGCACCGAAAATGTTGTCGTGGATCATTTGTCAAGATTGATAACAGATTCGAGAT
>NW_011500238.1:242630-243424 GCF_000495115.2 Populus euphratica
TGGATAGAAGCAATTCCAAGTCGTAGCAATGATCATAAAACAGTCATTAAGTTTTTGAAAGAAAATATTTTAAATAGATTTAGAATCCCTCGAGCCACGATAAGTGATGGTGGAACACATTACCGCAATAAGTCATTTGAGTCTTTAATGAAAAAATATGGAATCATACACAAAGTTGCCACCCCTAGACAAATAGACAAGTTGAACTTGTTAATAGGGAGATCAAACAGATCTTGGAGAAAACAGTGAACCCTAATAGGAAAGACTAATCTTTAAAACTTAATGATGTACTGTGGGCTTATCGAACTGCTTATAAAACATCATTAGTATGTCACCTTATAGACTAGTCTATGAAAAACCTTGTCACTTCCCTGTGGAACTTGAACATGAAGTTTATTAGGCTATTAAAGCTTTCAAGTCAAATCTTGATGATTCTAGTCAACTATGAAAATTATAAATAAATGAGCTTGAGAAAATAAAAAATGATGCATATGAAAATTCAAGAATTCATAAAATAAGAATCAAAGAGTTTCAAGACAACAAAATACCAAGAAAAACATTTAATGTTGGTCAGAAAGTCTTGCCTTATAATTCTCGACTCCATTTATTTTCTAGAAAACTAAGATCAAGATGGAGCGGTCCTTTTATTATGAAACATGTGTATCCATATAGGGCCTGTGATATTGAGAATCCAAAGAATGGTAATGTTTTAAAGGTAAATGGACATCGTTTAAAAGCTTAGTTTAACAATTTTTCAATGGAAAATGACTCTATTGAATTAGGTGATCCTTTAT
>NW_011503378.1:0-1053 GCF_000495115.2 Populus euphratica
TTGGGAGGTAGTGGTGCAGTTGGCTGTAGCTTTCCTGGTGTGTAACTTAGGACATTGTTTGGCAATATGGCCAAATTGATCACAGTATTGGCATTTGGGAGTATATTTTTGCTGTCTGAAATAGCGAAGTTAAGGTTTAGAATCATATTTTTGTGTGGCTGCATAAGGAGACCATGGTTGTTTTTGTGAAAAATTATGATGTCTGTGCTGAGTGTTGTGTGCTGTAACGACCAGGGACGGAGAAGTAATGTCCAGGCGTTTGAGGTAAGACTCATGACTAATGAGAAGATCATCAAGTTCTTCAAATGATAAGGCAGATTCCTGTGTATGAATAGGAGTTACCATTTCTCTATATTCAGGCCCTAAGCCATTGAGAGCATAGAGAGTAATATCATCAATTGAGAGAGGAGCATCAATGAGTGCAAGCTCATCTGCAATAGACTTGATAGAATAAAGAAATTTAGTGACAGTGTGTGTGCCACGCTGAATGAGAGTGAGATCTTCTTTGAGTTGTATGACTCGTGTTCTGGAACGACTAGCGTAGAGCTTGCTCAGTTTGTTCCAGGCTTAAGAAGATGTTTTGGAAGCTGCTATAAAGGGTATCACAGAATCTGATACCGAAGTGAGTATAGCATTCAGAATTAGTTTATCCTGTCGAAACCAAAACATGGAGGCAGCAGTAGGTGCTGCATCAGGATTCATGGACAGGGGACATGTGAGTGTACCCTCAATGTAACCATATAGGTTATAGCCGAGAAGGAGGGACTCAAATTGTGCATGCCAAGAAGGATAGTTTGTTGGTGTGAGTTTGGTCGTAATTTGCTGTGTAGCATTAATAGCAACAGGGGAGGATGCTAAAGAAGCCATTGCAGAAGCGAAAAAAGAGAGAAAAAAAAAAAGATCAAGGTAGAACTCGTTTGAGAAAAGAGGCCTCTGATACCATAAAGAATAAAAAGGGAGACAGTTTAATGGAATAACTTCACACACTTTTTCATTTACATTATACATGTATAAATACAGAATGGAGGAGCTTATTAAGCCTGAACTTTTGCT
>NW_011503378.1:6054-11084 GCF_000495115.2 Populus euphratica
AAATTGCTTTCTAAATACGAAAACCTGATTCAGGTCGAAAAGACGTAAATTTACCTTATTGAGTGCATTTTATGATAATGCTCATCATTATCGCAACGACAAGGAAGGCTTGTTGATGTGAGACTTGGGATAAAAATTTGTGAAACCATAGTCTAAACAAGTCTTGTTTCAATCGGTAGTCAAGGACTGCATTGGAACTTTTTGAAAATTATAATATTAATTTAGAAAATCTCAAACTATAAAAGCTGAAATGGAATATTACTAAATTTACAGAGGTTAAGATATGATTTACTCGTTGAGTTCTTACATGAATTCAGCTCGTACTCAAGCATGGTTTAACAATTTGATGGTTTTGGATTATCACACACAACTATTTTTATTAAAATAAAAATATTTTATTTTTTAAAATAAATAATTTTAGGTGTTAATGATTTTGATTAGCTTCACACAACTTACTAAAAATCTAATCTGTTTAAATTAATTAGGGTTTTTAGATAAATAATTGATTTTATAAAGTTAAAAGCTTGTCTAAATATTTATGAGATTAATTAAGATGGATGTAAACTGACTCGAATATTTATATTAATTAAAAAAATATTTATTTAAATAAGTTGATTTGTATCTTTGATTTTATTTATTTTTTTATATTATAATATATTAATATCAAAAATATTTTTTTAATATATTTTTAAGTAAAATATACTTTAATTTTTTTTTTCACTCTTTCAAATATATTCTAATAGGTTATTAAAGGTTGCTATGCAACTAGCTTTTCATGATTTTTTTAATTTTTTAATTTAAAATTAATTTTTTTATATTTTTAAAAATAAAATAATATATTATTTTAATATATTTTTAAATAAAAAATAATTTAAAAAACAATAATTATCACTCTGTTCACAAGCTTTTATGAGATGAATTGCGGTTCCTAGGAAAAGAAGTAAAAAAAAAAAAAAGATTAAAAAAAAAGAATATTCAAATTTCATTGGCTGAAACAACATCACTCGCTAGCTATAGAGCAGCTAACAAAAAAAGAATATTTAAATTTCTTTCTACGCAATCTATTTCAGAAAGAAAATAGAAATTAATTTTCATATGGCGTATATATTAAGGAGAGGAATATGCCGGACAGAAACACGCGAGCACCCCTCTTCTTCTCGTTTCATTTATTGTTACTGCTACTCCACTTCTCTCAAATCTCAGGTCTTCTCTCTCTCTCGCTCTTCTCCTCTCCCTGTTGATTTCTGTTTGGTCGCCGAGAAAATACAAAATCAGAAAGAAAAACTTGGGATATCTTCTTTTCTTTTCTCAGCATCCAAACACCGCTTCTTTCTCTCACTGTTTTATCTTCTCTTAATCAGCATCCAAACACGGCTTCTTTCTCTCACTGTTTTATCTTCTCTTAATTGATGAAATGAATAATCATTCCGATTCGATTTGATTTCTCTCTCTTGCAGGTAGATCGTTCTAGAAGATCTCTTTCTTTTCTCTCTCTTTCTCTCGCTCGCTACCAGATTATCGAGGTAATGATGAGAAAATACGGTTTTGCACTTGTAGATCTTGTGCGATCTTAATTTGTGTACTTAATCCCTAGTTAAAGCTTATTTTGTTTAATTTGATCCTAATTGGATCTGATTTTGGTTTTCATGTTCTTGTGCAGTGGAAGTGATTGCTACGTGAAGAATCAATCAGCAGCTTTAAGAATGGTTTCCTTTGAAATGAATGACCGCAAAAGTGAGTCTAATTCTATCTTCTTTCTTACGACTTGCTATTTGCATGAATGCGTATTTTTTAATCTTTAGAATTTTTGTTTTTAGCTAACTGTGTTTGTTTTGGCTTGAGATTTATTGAAAGTTGACAAAAAGTCCTAGTAGTTCTCGCAGTCGAGGTGTTTACTTGGTTGAAAAGGCATGTTATTGTTACTAATGAGTTTGAGAAGTTATTTCCTTGTGAAAAAATAAATGAAATAGTTACTTACTGTAGAAGTTGTATTAGTCTTGTAACAACTAACTAGGTTGGCTGATTTTAGAATTGCTTTAAGTAGTCACGATAATGGATTCGAACCGAGGAACCTTATATGGGAAATATATGTTAAATATATACATTTCTGTGGTTTGATGAAAATTTGACAAGCTTGAACTGATTGAGGAGTCTTAAGCAGTTCTAAAGCTATGTGATAGTCAGTGTACCTTGTGCTCCTAGCTATTGCCTTCTGTTGATTCAATGTTCTCGTGAATAATGGCCTTGTCTATGTGACTCTTAGTATGAATTATAGGGAGCAGAAGAATAGAAGAAGGAATGAGTTTTTGATTACATATATTTGGTATGCTATACAATCTTTCAAAATTCTTACACCTCATGATTTTGGTGAAATGAATTAGAGATTGGGCTGGGCTTGACTGGATTTGGCATATTTTTCTCATTCCTGGGAATTGTCTTCTTCTTTGACAAGGGATTACTTGCGATGGGTAATGTAAGTGCCCTGCCAAGCATGTCCTCATATGTCATCTAGTCTCGTTTTCTTTTGTTATGATATCAGTTTAATGGTGCTTCTTTCTTTGTGGCACTTGATCAGATCCTTTTCATCTCTGGAGTCAGTCTCACTATTGGACCAAAATCTACCATGCAATTCTTCATGAAACGCCAAAACTTTAAGGTGGCTTATCTCTGTGTCTGTGTGCACATGTGAACTTTGCATCAGCTGCATGTATTTCATTCTCTCTCCACACTTGTGCTTTGCTGGTTATGCAGGGAACCATTTCATTTGGTGCTGGCTTCTTCTTTGTGGTCATAGGATGGCCAGTTATTGGCATGATTTTGGAAGCATATGGGTTCATTGTGCTCTTTAGGTCAGTTGGATATTTATCTAAATGGTTTGTGGTTATCTGCCTTACTTCATCCGGTTGAAGATTCTGACAGGAATTTTCCACAGTGGTTTCTGGCCTACACTGGCAGTTTTTGTGCAGAGGATACCCATTTTTGGATGGGTGTTCCAACAGCCTTTTGTGAGATCGGTATGTTTACTTTGGAACTGAAAATAAAAACATTTCTTGTTGGACTTTCATCCTTGTAGATACCTTCTTTTTCGGTGAGAGTATCTGGACTGTTCTATGTCTGGATTTGGTTTTGACGTCACTATGTTTGCTTGCATTGGACGAGCAAAACCAATGGCAGTAAAAGCAGAATCTGGTCTCGGTCAAGCCTGATAATTTTAATACATTCTTTATTCACAAACACCTTACTGTTAGAAGCTGGTCTAATTTTGTATTTTGATGTGCAGTTATTTGATCGATATCGGGGCAAAAGAGTGCCTGTGTAAATGCAGTGTCAGAAGGAAGTGCAACTAAACTCCAGATAACCCCACGTCCTAGAGTTTGTAAAAAACAAGATATAGTCAGCTCCAGACATAATCTTTTTGGCACATGTAAGGATGACTGTTAACTCTGGAATCAAAGGGTAAGTGCAACTAAGCTGCAAACACATTTGCAAGCCATTGTAAAATACAGGGGAATCAAGACCTTGAAGTTTCCGTTCTGTTTGGGTGACCAACGATTCACTTTCATTTGATAATAGGCGTGTCTTTTGTTGAATGAAACAGAAGAAAATAGACTCAGCTTATTCTTATACTATTCTGTAGGTGTTTCTCTTTTCCCTGTTATTGTGTAATTAACACACTAAATGTCATGTCTAGTATCCTTCTAATGATAAATGTCATGTCAGCTGTTACTGAATCTTGCCTGCTGCTGTTTTTTCTTGGCTTAGATGATTTCCTTTTATGCTTATCGAGCCAAGAGGGAAAGTCAATGAGATTCTGTCTTTGCCTTTATAGATGCATGCGTGCATGTAAACGTTTTCTATTTCTTGATTCCGGGTTGGTAAGTAATCCACATTTCCCTTTAATTGCTACTTTCGCCTAGAAATGGACAGCTGTTTGTGCGCGCGCGCGCTGACGTCCAGGACTATTGCCAGCAGCGCTATCAAACTCAATGCGGTGAGCAGACAAAACTATAGTTACTAAACTTGGTCTTGCGGGTTGATATGATAATCTACTGATCTGGAACCTAAAGCGAGTTTTATTTTGACTCACTTTGGACATTGATTCAGCCAATTCTAAGTGACATGAAGGGTTGACTCATGACCTAGTTGATCATGTCAAAGGAGTTTTGTTTTAAATGACATTATTTTGAGATTGACCCTATTGATTAGTGACTCGTGAGTATGGTGGAAAGGGCATTCCATGCTTTTTGAAAGTCGTGCTAAAATGAAAGGACGAAGAAAGTCATGCTTTTTGAGGGGTTGTATGGTAAATCAGAATGTTAGTTTGTGCCTGTGATATCATACGACTGATCACTGTAATGAGGCTAGAGGAAAGGTAGCATCACTTTCTGCATTGAACATATCCACCGGACATGAACACTCCCACACAGTTCTCCATTCTGTTTCAGAAGGCTTTTCATACTGGTATTACATTTCACGATAATCCTTTCGGATATTCGGCCTTCTGCTTGACCTTCTGGCTAAAGGTACATCAGGGACTTCCATAATTTTCTCCGTAGATGTGGTAGCCCGGCTATCTTTCCGACCACTTGTACTCATCGTCCCACCGGAAAGGTTCTTAGTGGTCTCCGACGTTGAAAGAAATGCAGATGATGGCAAAACCTTTTCTGGGTAGTTTCTGGGTGCTTTGCAGGAGACAGTAGGGTTTGATGAGGGACTTTCTTCTCGTATTTCTCTAAAATTCCTCCCCCTGGACATGCTTCTTGTGACAATTCCTCTGCTTGGTGTAATGCTACGTGGAATTATACCTCCATCTTTGTACTTCCTGTTAGCCTTCCTCTTATTTCTCCTTGTAGTTTCATCCAGCACAGCATTTGCCACAGTGACTGGATCCTTTGAGTCTGGACTGGTTGACAATGGAGAGAGCTCGACATCATTGCTGCAGAAATAATCTAGGATATCAGCGAGTGCACAATCTTTGGAATCCCCAAGAGGATGCGTTACAATACCGCGGATCCTTGTCACCGGGAGAT
>NW_011503384.1:0-11068 GCF_000495115.2 Populus euphratica
GGTCAATTAAAATCTATTGAAAACATTGTGTGTCAAATCTGTGAAACAAATGAACACTTAACTAGTAACTGTCCAACCTTGCCTTCTTTTAAGGAATGTCTCCATGAACAAGCCCATGCTTTAAACAGTTTCGAAAGGCCCAATCATAACCCATATTTGCAAACATACAACCCTGGTTGGAGAAATCACCCAAATTTCAATTGGAAGAGTGAGAACAACAATGCACAAACTTCACAACCACCATTTCAAGCACACCATAATTTCCAAAATTATCATGGATATGCACCTCCTTATGCTCCACCTCCTAGAAGAAATCTTGAGGAAACATTGCATGCATTCATTGAAAAGCAAGAGACAATCAATACTCAACTTGCTCAAAACATGACAGATTTTAAAGATACTCTTGCTAAATTAACATCTGCTCTCAGTTTCCAAGAGAAAGGTAAGTTTCCATCTCAACCGCAACAAAATCCCAAAGGGCAATACAATGCAAATGCAAGTAGTTCCAGAAGCCAACACATGGATCAAGTCAAATCAGTCACTACTCTACGCAGTGGTAAGGTTATTGAAACACCCTCTCTTGAACCTTATGAGAAAGATGATGAGTCAATTTCTAAGGGAAAGGAAGGGGTTGAGTCTGAAAATTACAAAGAAACGACTGATTCTCCGCCAGCACTTCCATTTTCTCATGCCATGATCAATCAGGAAGAAATCGATGATGAAAAAGGCACCGACAATGTTGATGCGGATCTTTTATCAAAAGTGACAACAAATTCGACACCCGACATCACACAAATCAATTATTACTTTCCTGATGAATCTCTACTTTCTCTTAGTTCAATGCCTTGGTTTGCTAAACATATCAATTTTCTTACTTCAGGATTTTTGCCAGCTCATTGGAATACCGAAGATAAAAGAAAATTTTTGAGCAACGAGCAAAATTTTTATTGGGATGACCCTTACTTATTCAATTATTGTCTTGATCAAATATTTCAAAAATGCATTCTCGACAATGAGGTAAGTAATTTCATTGAATTTTGTTACTCTAAGGCATATGGGGATCATTTCTCATCAAAAAAGAGGATTGTAGAAATCTTACAAAGTGGATTTTACTGGCCCATCATATTCAAGGAGTCAGATGCATTCCGCAAAAACTGTGAAAATTGTCAAAAGGTGGGATTTATTTCAAAACATATAGAGTCTTTATATAATCTTCTATTGACTCTTAAGTCTCATCATAGTCGAGATAAGCATCGTGTAATTCATGACTTATGAACCCATTTTCATAAAGAACATACTTGACTTAGTCTTGGGAATCTGACTAAAAAAGACCCTGTTTACCAGTTTTTAAGAAAACTAGATGGGAAGTCTATCCCCGACCCATTGAGGGCGTTTAAGTTGTTCTTGGACGTAAAACCAAGGGAAGATGTGAGCCACATTCACAACTGCGATTTGAATTTTTTTTGTTTGTAAAAACTTGTGTCTTTTGGTTTTATTATTGTGTTTTGTTATTTCTTATTTTTGTTTTAGTGTGTTTCAGGTTTTATCAATGTTCATTATTTCAGGTGATATCTTCTATACTCTATCTTTCTACCTTAGAACATTGAGGACAATGTCTCATTTTGGTTGGGGGGAGAGGGTAGTAGTTGATAAAAAAAAAAATTATTTTTCATTTCATAAAGCATGTGCATAATTGTTGTTACTAGGATGGTAGAGTAAAGGAGCTCTTTTGTTAAAGTGACTCTTGAGACGCATCTTAGTAACCATTCTTAACAAGGTCTATTATAATACTTCCTGAAATATTCAGATTTACAAACTCTCGCATTGTTATCACTTAATTCTGCTCACATACTTATTTAACATGTATTCTTAAACCTTAATTTACACACACACACTTTAACATATGATTGTGGGTTGCATATTGGATTATTACATTATTTATGTTCTTTTGTTAAAGGTAACAACTAAGGGGAAGGGTTTGTATATAATTAAAAAAGAAAAACAAAAAAAGAAAAAAAATGATGATAATAAAAATGTAGATAAGTTTGGTTTCGTAGCCTCCCTAACCTAAGCAATTACGCCCGAAGGGGTGTTTTAACACCTAATACCCTAAAGTCAACTGACTTGGGAGCTATTGGCCCAACGCTTGTTACATGGGTTGAGCAGAAAAGCTTAAGGAAATCAAACATTGCACTATCTACATATCAGTATCTGCGACCCGAGTTACTAAGCTCGTAGGGGTGTCTTAACACGTAATGCCCTAAGACCAACTGGTCTAGGAGTCATTAGCCGAAAGCTCGTTACATGGGTTAAAGATGCATGGTGTTTTTAAATTATATGTATATATATATTTAAAACAAAAGACAAAAATAATAATCCCAACCCAAGGAAGTTAGCCTTAAATATTAGAACACAAATGTTGTTTTCTTCCAAGAAAAGCCCCATAATTATGTGCTCATACATTGAGCACAAAAGAAAGGTTTATGAATATCTTGTTAACAGATATTGAGCAGGTATATAAATTTAACGAGACTTTGTTTATCTGGATAGATTAATAGAAGTTAAATGATGAATACCTTGCTTTGTGGAATTTGCAAATTGTTTTTCTATTTTAACACTTTGATTACTAGGGACTAGTAATAAGCTGGTTGAGGGGTGTGATTAGTACTTAAAAGTGCATTTTTATCATGGTTTTATATCATAATTTTGCACTTGAAGTATCAATAACTCCTTAACTAAAGCATGTTTTATAATAATATATCTAATAATATAAGATACCTTTAAATTATGGTAAATATTCATTTTAAATGCAGGCCTATCTTGTAAATGAAAGGATTGATTGATGACTTTAAGAACTTAAATTGAAAGGGCAAAGAGATGACCAAAATTAGAAAAGAGATGTCGGTGCAATCCAAACCGGAACACTATTCGGTAATTGGGTCATATCTGGAGTTATAGATCTTAGATTTAGATCTACTTTATATGGATGGAAAGGTAAGACATAGGCCTACAACTTTCATATGGAGCCCAAGATCTAAAAAGGTCATTTTCAAGTCCAAATTGTAGCAACAACAAAGAAGCCCAAAACTGTCCTCTAGCCCGAGCACTGTTCAGTATTTTGGCCATATCTTGAGTTATAGAAGGCCAAATGAGCTGAATGTTTTACCCAAGAAAGTTGAGACAATTGCCTACAACTTTCATGTTTTCGAGTGGCTCCAATTTTGACGTTATCAATGATGTTTTAGGCAGACAAGAGAAGATAAAGATTGTCACCAAGTCAAGAGTTGGCTACCCACTCATCAATTAGTCATCAAATCAATAGTTCCCAATTTTGCCTTATAAAAGGAGGCATTTGCCATGTATTTAGGCATCTTGGTTTCCAAATCAAGATCATGCTCTTCCTTTCTCTTTATGTATTTTTTGTATTGCTTATACTTTGCTTTCATTAATATCAAGTTTATGCCTTTCATTTCCTTTCAGTTTCTTAGTTAACTTTTATCTTATTTATGTTCTTATTTTGTTTAGCTATTTTACTTTCTTTCATTATGTCTAGCTAAGGTTATTATGTCAAGGTGAAAAGGCTACCCTAATGGTGTAAGAATAAGTAAAGTGTAAACTTAATATGGACTTTAATGTTTGATACTAACATGTTGTGTATTTGTTATCTTGTTCACTCTTTAATACTTTGCTTGTTAAATGACTAATTTTGATTTATGTTGTATAACACTTGGTACAACAAATACTTGGCACTCTCATAGCCCATACTGTATGGTATAACCAACACCTGAGCTATGAAAGGAACTTGATTTGTTGTTAACATAAGTTATAATCATGAATGCTTGACGAGATTTACAAGTATTAGCATTAATCGAATAAGATGACTAATGAATCATGTTAACAATCTATAATCATGATTGGAACCTCCTTTGTGTGTGGTTTCCAATTCAATAATAAGAGTTTATACTATACTTGTTTGACATACCATTAGTGGAACCTCTAACCTTGATATTTGTTATTATCATTGTTTAATCCTTACATTAATATTCCATCTAAAAGTTTTCATCTTCTTCTTCTTTTTCTCCTTTTTTATTATTATTATTATTATTATTATTATTACTACTACTACTACTACTATTACTACTACTACTACTACTACTACTACTACTACTACTACTACTACTACTACTACTACTACTACTTATTATTATTATTATTATTATTATTATTATTATTATTGCTACCAATATTATTGTTGTTGTTGTTGTTACTATTGTTGTTGATTATAATTTGTACAATTAACCTCCTTGTGGTTCGACCCCGGTTTTTTCAGGTTATTTATTACTTCAACACTCTTGCACTTAGGAGAAGATATCAATCTTTTAGTCGTGTCATAAGGCTCTTTCAATTTTATGTTCTCCAATAAAGCAAGAAATTGTAGGACAACCAGGGTCTTTATATTTCAAAGCATTATTGTTCTAAAGAATGACACTTACTTATTCTACTAAAAAGGCTTTCTTTTTCACATTCAGTTTCCTCTTCACCGTGCATAGATCTTTTAAAAATTTAGCATAAGAAGGAACCTGTTTAATAGCATCTAGCAAAGGTATATTGATTCTTACCTATTTGAAAGTTTCAAAGATTTTAGAGTTGTGATTGACTTTTCCTTGTTTGGTCATGGCTTGGGGAAATGGAAGTGCTGGCGGGGAATCAGTCATTTCTTTATAATTTTCAGATTCAACTCCTTCCTTACCCTCCAGGATTGACTCATCATCTTTCTCACAAGGTTCAAGAGTGGGTTTTTCAATAACCTTACCACTACAAAGAGTAGTGACTGATTTGACTTGATCCATGTGTTGGCTTCCGGAACTACTTGCATTTGCATTGTATTGCCCCTTGGGATTTTATTGTGGTTGAGATGGAAACTTACCTTTCTCTTGGAAACTGAGAGCAGATGTTAATTTTGCAAGAGTATCTTTAAAATCTGTCATGTTTTGAACAAGTTGAGTATTAATTGTCTCTTGCTTTTCAATGAATGCATGCAATGTTTCCTCAAGATTTCTTCTAGGAGGTGGAGCATAAAGAGGTGCATATCCATAAGAATTTTTGAAATTATGGTGTGCTTGAAATGGTGGTTGTGAAGTTTGTGCGTTGTTGTTCTCATTCTTCCAACTAAAATTCAGGTGATTTCTCCAACCAGGGTTGTATGTTTGTGAGTATGGATTGTGGTTGGCCCTTTGGAAACTATTTAAAGCATGGGCTTGTTCATGGAGACATTCCTTAAAAGAAGGCAAGGTTGGACAATCGTTGGTTGAGTGTTTATTTGTTTCATAGATTTGACACACAATGTTTTCAACATATTTTAATTGACCACTCTTTTTCAATTCTAGTGCCTCAACTTTTCTAGCTAAAGATGCAAACTTGGCTTGAAGGTCGTGATCTTCTCTAAGGTTATACATACCTCCACTAGATGTATGAGGTTGAGTTTTACTCGGTGCCTCATAAGTACCCACGGTGTCCTAAATTTGAGCATTTTGAACTAACAAGTTTAAGTACTTTATTGCTTCATCAGGATCTTTATCTTCAAAAGTTCCATTGCACATCAATTCAACCATTTGCCTATCTTTAGGTGTTAACCCTTCATAAAAATGTGAAACCAATCTCCATGTTTCAAAATCATAATGAGGGCAAGTACTAAGCAAGTCTCGATACCTATCCCAACATTGGGAAAATGTTTCTCCTGGTTTTTGAGTGAAAGTAGTGATTTGTCTTTTGAAAGAGTTTGTTCTATGAGATGGGAAAAACTTCTTCAAAAACTATTGTTGCATTTCATCCCAAGCACGAATGGATCCTAGTCTTAAATTTTGTAGCCATGCTTTAACTTTATCTTTTAATGAAAAAGGAAAAAACTTTAATCTCATGGTGTTCATGCTATAATTTAAATTATTATATATGTTGCAGACCTCCTCAAATTCCTTTAAATGCAAGTATGGATTTTCCAATTCTAAGCCATGAAAAGAAGGTAAAAGTTGAATAATGTTTGGCTTAAAATTAAAATGCGATGCATCAAAAATGAGATGCATCGGGAGGAAAAACTATGCATGATGGTGCACTTGTTCTTGTGGGATTCATGTGGTCTCTAAGTGTTCTAGCACGGTTATTCTCATTATTCTCATTTTGAAGTGATTGATTATCTTCTTCGGCTATATTTTCTGAAAATGATGAGGATACCCTACAAAGTCTACCACTTGATGTACATGACCACACTCTCATGCACGTGTAGGAATAGAATAAAAGAAAGAAGAAAATAAAAGGAGGAACAAGAGACAAGAAATAAAGTTATGTATAAAAAAAATGAAAAGAAAAAATAAAATAAATACTATAATTTGTACAAGAACTTACCTCTCCGGCAACGGCGCCAAAAACTTGATACGACTAAAAGATTGATGTCTTTTCCCAAGTGTAGGATTGTCAAAGTAATAAATAACCCGGCAAGACCAGGGTTGAACCATAGGGAGGTTAATTGTACAAATTATAAATAACAATAATACAACAACAATAACAACAACAACAACAACAATAATAATAACAATAATAACAATAACAATAATAACAACAACAACAACAATAATAATAGTAGTAGTAGTAGTAGTAGTAATACTAATAATAATAGTAATAATAATAATAATAATAAAGAAAAAGAAGGAGAAGAAGAAGAAGAAGATGAGAACTTTGAGATGGAATATTAATATAATGATTAAATAATGATAATAACAAATATCAAGGTTAGAGGATCCATTAATGGTATTTCAAACAAGTATAGTATAAACTCTTATTATTCAATTAGAAACCACACACAAAGGAGGTTCCAATCAGATTATATATTGTTAACATGATTACATTAGTCATCTTATTCGATTAATGCTAATACTTGAAAATCTCATTAAGCATTCATAATTATAACTTATGTTAACAACAAATCAAGTTCCTTTCATAGCTCAGGTGTCGGTTATACCATACATTATGGGCTATGAAAGTGCCAAGCATTTGTTGTACCAAGTGTTATACAACATAAATCAAGATTAATCATTTAACAAGCAAAGTATTAAAGAGTGAACAAGATAACAAATACAAAACATGTTAGTATCAAACATTAAAGTCCATATTAAGTTTACATTATACTTATTCTCACACCATTAGTGTAACCTTTTCACCTTGACATAATTAACTTAGCTAGACATAATCCTTGACATAACTAACATAGCTAGACATAATGAAAGAAAGCAAAATAGATAAACAAAATAAGAACATAAAAGTTAACTAAGTAAAGGAAAGGAAATGAAAGTCATAAACTTAATATTAATGAAAGCAAAGCATAAACATTACAAAAAATACAAAGAGAGAAAGCAAGAGCATGATCTTGATCTGGAAACCAAGATGCCTAAATGCATAGCAAATACCTCCTTTTATAAGCCAAAATTGGGAACTATTGATTTGATGACTAATTGATGAGTGGGTGACCAACTCTTGATTTGGTGACAATCCTTATCTTCTCTTGTCTGCCCAAAACGTCATTGATAGCGTCAAAATTGGAGCCACTTGAAAACATGAAAGTTATAGGAAATTGTCTCATCTTTCTTGTGTAAACAATTCGGCTCATTTTGAATTCTATAACTCTAGATATGGCCAAAATACTGAATAGTGCTCGGGCTGGAGGATAGATTCGGGCTTCTTTGTTGTTGCTACAATTTGGACTTGAAAATGGCCTTTTTAGATCTTGGGCTCCATATGAAAGTTGTAGGCCTATGTCTTACCTTTCCATCCATATAAAGTAGACCTAAATCTAAGATCTATAGCTCGAGATATGATCCAATTATTGAACAGTATTCCGGTTTGGATTGCACCGACATCTCTTTTCTAAGTTTGGCCATCTCTTTATCCTTTCAATTTCAGTTCTTAAATTCATCAATCAATCCTTTCATTTATATGATAGGCCTGCATTTAAAATGAACATTTACCACAAATTAAAGGTATCTTATATTATTAGATATATTATTATAAAACATGCTTTAGTTAAGGAGTTATTGATACTTCAAGTACAAAATGATGATATAAAACCTTAATAAAAATGCACTTTTAAGTACTAATCAATTATGACCTCCAAGTCAAGTTTTTTAAACACCCAAAAGAAATATATATATAAACAGAACTACTAACTCAGTTTTCGCTGTTGATTTTTGCATTGGCAACGATGCAGTTTCAGCTGCTGATTTCTCGATCTAGAGCGATGGAGTTTTCACTGCTGATTTCTCGATCTGTAGCGACACAATTTTCGCTATTGATTTCTACATCGGCGATGAAGCATTTTCCGCTGTCGACTTCTACATTGGCAGCGACGCAGTTTCCGCTGTCGATTTCTGCATCTGCAGCGAAGCAGTTCTCGCTGCCGATTACTACATCGTAATGACACAGTTTTTGTCTTAAAAATAAAATAATAATAACGTGTGAGGGAGAGGGGTTCAACTGGTTTTAGATAGAAAAAAATAAGGATAAGAACACATCTAAACCAGCCCCCAAACACCCACCTTATTTAATAGGGAGTATAAACATAAGGAGGAGAGAGAAGGTAACCCTAGCTCTTCTCAAAGTTGTTTGCAGTTGTATGTCCTGCTGCATGTTACTCTCCCTTTCTCCTCCCTAATAGAAACCTAAGCCTTGTGAACGTGTGAGGGAGGGAGAGGAGACCTTGAGAGAAGATCGGACAGCCACCTAGAGAGAAAGGAGAAGGGAACCAGCGTGAGAGGAAGAAGAAGGAAGAGAACCAGCAGGAGAGGAGGAAGAACACTGTCAAACCTTCCTCAAACCTAGCTAGATTTGTAAGGTATGGGCCATGAAACTTCCTTCCTCTTCTCCTTAAGATCTAGAACCGAAAATGAAGAAGAAAAACCCTAAGAAAATTGACCTAAGACCTAAGCTAGCTGTGAAGAAAACATAAATTAACTAAGAGGACAAGGAAAACAGAAACGAAATGAGGCCAATTTCATAACATCTAACAAAGAAAAATGAATAAAATAGAAACAACAAATCATAGTAGGGGGTCGACTTTAACTATGGGGTTGGCCGGCATGCAATGTCTGTGTTTTGCTGGGATTGGTTGAAGGATTATGTGCTAGAATGAATAGTTTCAATGTGTGTATTCTGCTAGAATGATTGAAAGATATATGCTGTAATTGATGGTTTTCAATATATGTGTTTTGCTGGGATTGGTTGAAGGATTATGTGCTGGAATGGATAGTTTCAATGTGTGTATTCTGCCGGAATGATTGAAAGATATATGCTGTAATTGATGGTTTTCAATGTGTGTGTTTTGCAGCGAAATTTCGATTTGCTGCCAAAAATGTGTCGGCTACAGCGAATTAGTATTCGCTGCTGAAATTGAGTCTTCTGCAGCAAATTAGAATTCGTTGCCGAATTGGGTGTTCTGCAGCGAAATTTTGATTCACTCCCAAAAATGTGTCGGCTGCAGCGAATTAGTATTCGCTGCTGAAATTGAGTCTTTTGCAGCGAATTAGAATTCGCTGCCGAATTGGGTGTTCTGCAGTGAAATTTCGATTCGCTGCCAAAAATGTGTCGGCTGCAGCGAATTAGTATTCGCTGTCGAAATTCATTCTTCTGCAGTGAATTAGAATTCGTTGCCGAATAGGGTGTTTTGGAGCGAAATTTCGATTTGCTGCAAAAAATGTATCGGCTGCAGCAAATTAGCATTCGCTACCGAAATCGAGGTTTCTGCAATGAATCAGCATTCGCTACAGAATTGTGTGCTCTACAGCCAATTTCAATTTGTTGTCGAAACTGTGTCGGCTCCAGCGAATTAGCATTCGCTACCGAAATCGAGTCTTCTATAGTGAATCAGCATTCGCTGCAGAATTGTGTGTTCTACATCCAATTTCGATTTGCTACCGAAACTGTGTCGTCTATAGCGAATTAGTATTCGCTGCTGAAATTGAGTTTTCTGCAGCGAATTAGAATTCACTGCCGAATTGGGTGTTCTGCAGCGAAATTTTGATTCGCTGCCAAAAATGTGTCAGCTGCAGTGAATTAGCATTCGCTGTCGAAACCGAGTCTTCTGTAGCGAATCAGCATTCGCTGCAAAATTGTGTGTTCTGCAGGAAATTTCGATTCGCTACTGAAAGTGTGTCGGTCACAACGAATTAGTATTCGCTGTTGAAATTGAGTCTTCTGCAGTGAATTAGAATTCGCTGCTGAATTGTGTGTTCTACAGCGAAATTTCAATTCGCTGCCAAAAAATATGTCGGCTGCAGTGAATTAGCATTCACTGCCGAAATCGCGTCTTCTACAGCAAATCAGCATTCACTACAGAATTGTGTGTTCTGCAGCAAAATTTCGATTCGCTACTGAAACTGTGTCGGTTATAACAAATAAGTATTCACTGTCAAAATTGAGTCTTCGTCACCGAATTAGAATTCGCTGCCGAATTGTGTGTTCTGCAGCGAATTAGCATTCGCTGTCGAAATTGTGTCGGCTGCAGTGAATTAGAATTCGCTGCCGAATTGTGTGTTCTGCAGCGAATTAGCATTCGCTGTCGAAATTGTGTCGGCTGCAGTGAATTAGAATTCGCTGCCGAATTGTGTGTTCTGCTGTTGAAACTATGTCGACTGTAGCGAATCGCTACTGAAGTTGAGTTGTCTGCAGCGAATTTGTGATTTGCCATCGAAGTTGAGTTGGTTGCAGTGAAATTGTGATTCGCTGCCGAAATTGAGTTGTCCCTTACGAGTTAGCATCTGCTGCCGGAATAGTGGCACCAACAGTGAAATAGTTGGTGCTGCTGAATTGGCAGCCTGCACCGAAACAGTTCTTGCTGCTGAATTTGGTAGCCTGTAGCGAACCAGTTCTCGTTACCGATTTCTACAATAAGCCTCGTAGACAGAAATGACTTAAATGCTAGTAACAATTTCATGGTATGATGATGTAAAATGTGGAACACTTGTATGTGAATATATGAAGTTTTGAAATAAGTGTGGTACAAATATGATTCAAAAATAGAAATGTA
>NW_011503359.1:0-6688 GCF_000495115.2 Populus euphratica
AAATTGGGAACTATTGATTTGATGACTAATTGATGAGTGGGTGGCCAACTCTTGACTTGGTGACAATCCTTATCTTCTCTTGTCTACCCAAAATGTCATTGATAACGTCAAAATTGGAGCCACTTGAAAACATGAAAGTTGTAGGCAATTGTCTCAGCTTTCTTGTGTAAAAAATTCAGCTCATTTGGACTTCTATAACTTCAGATATGGCCAAACTACTGAACAGTGCTGGGGTGGAGGACATATTCGGGCTTCTTTGTTGTTGCTACAATTTGGACTTGAAACTGGCCCTTTTAGATCTTGGGCTCCATATGAAAGTTGTAGGCCTATGTATTAACTTTCCATCCATATAAAGTAGACCTAAATATGAGATCTATAGCTCTAGATATGACCCAATTACCGAACAGTGTTCCGGTTTGGATTGCACCGACATCTCTTTTCTAATTTTGGTCATCTTTTTGCCCTTGCAATTTAAGTTCTTAAAGTCATCAATCAATCCTTTCATTTATGTGATAGGCCTGCATTTAAAATGAACATTTACCACAAATTAAAGGTATCTTATATTATTAGATATATTATTATAAAACATGCTTTAGTTAAGGAGTTATTGATACTTCAAGTGCAAAATGATGATATAAAACCATGATAAAAATGCACTTTTAAGTACTAATCACACCCCCCAACCAGCTTATTACTAGTCCCTAGTAATCAAAGCATTAAAATAGAAAAACAATTTGTAAATTTCACAAAGCAAGGTATTCATCATTTAACTTCCTTGGGTTGGGATTACTATTTTTGTCTTTTTTTTTCTTTTTTTTTTAACTCTATATACATATACTTTAAAAACATCATGCATCTTTAACCCATGTAACGAGCTTTCAGCTAATGACTCCCAGACCAGTTGGTCTAGCTTTCGGCTAATGACTCCAGACCAGTTGGTCTTAGGGCATTAGGTGTTAAGACACCCCTACGAGCTTAATAACTCGGGTCGCAGATACTGATATGTAGATAGTGCAATGTTTGATAGATATTGATATGTAGATAGTGCAATGTTTGATTTTCTTAAGCTTTTCTCCTCAACCCATGTAACAAGCGTTAGGCCAATAGCTCCCAAGTTAGTTGACTTTAGGGTATTAGGTGTTAAAACACCCCTTCGGGCTTAATTGCTTAGGTTAAGGAGGCTACGAACCAAACTTATCTACATTTTTATTTTTTTCATTTTTTTATTTATTTTTATTATATACAATCTCTTTCCCTTAGTTGTTACCTTTAATAAAAGAACATAACTAATGTAATAATCCAATATGCAACCCACAATCATATGTTAAAGTGTGTGTGTGTGTAAATTAAGGTTTAAGAATACATGTTAAATAAGTATATAAGCAGAATTAAGTGATAACAATGCGAGAGTTTGTAAACCTGAATATTTCAAGAAGTCTTATAATAGACCTTGTTAAGAATGGTTACTAAGATGCGTCTCAAGAGTCACTTTAACAAAACAGCTCATTTACTCTATCATCCTAGTAACAACAATTATGCACATGCTTTATGAAATGAAAAACATTTTTTTTTTATCAACTACTACCCTCTCCCCCCAACCAAAACGAGACATTGTTCTCAATGTTTAAAGGTAGAAAGATAGAGTATAGAAGATATCACCTGAAATAACGAACACTGACAAACCTGAAACACACTGAAACAAAAATAAGAAATAACAAAACACAATAATAAAACCAAAAGACACAAAAAATCCCAAATGAAGGCTCAAATCCCATCTAAGCTTTTTACGGCTTTCCTTAGTTGACCAATTTATGCGACTCATGGAAGGATCAATTATAGGAATGAAGGATTGTAGTTGGTCAATTAATTGTTCAGCAGTAGCAGTAGAGATTATGATTTGTCATACAGAAGATGTTAGAAATTCCTGTTCCACAGCATGATCAAGAAAAGACAACAACTTATCATAATAACCATTAACATTTAACAAACCTATGGGTTTATGGTGAATGTGCAGTTGAGCCCAAGAGGAAATATGAAAGATCTCTTCCAATGTACCTAGACCACCGGGTAAAGCAATGAAGGCATCAGCATGGTTAAACATTGCATTCATTCGAGCTGACATTGTGGAGACCTGAAGTTCCTCAATGATGTCCCCTTGTGCTAAAGCTTCGGGGACGACCCCCAAAACTTAACTACCTCCTAAAAATGCAGCTATTGACACACCTCCCATTAACCCAAGACTCCCCCATACACTAAATGAATCTTTCTCTCAGTTAGCACTTGACCAAGATGATTTGCTGATTCTAAAAACTCCTTTTCTTTCCCAGGACTAGATCCACCAAAAACACAAATATTTCTTATATGATGACCTGAGGAACTTGCCATTTCTACACACTTCTATAGTTGTTAAATGTATGGGTTGAGTAGAAATGAAAGGAAGGAAGAGAGGGTTTTATAGATGAGAAATTAGAAAGGCAATCATACCACCTATATGTAGGCCAGTTGGAGGGTTTTAGATTTGTCAACCTCAATTCCTTTTGATGAAACAATGCGATCAAGTACGATGTTGTTTGTTACCATAAAATGACATTTTTCCCAATTCAACACAACATTCTTCTCTTCATACCTAGTCAAAACCTTTCCTAAGTTAGTCAAACAATCATCAAATGAATCGCCAAAAACAGAAAAATCATCCATGAAAATCTCAAGAAAATGTTCAACCATATCACTAAATATACTAAGCATGCATCTTTGAAATGTGGCTAGTGCATTACATAATCCAAAAGGCATCCTTCGATATGCAAAAGTACCAAATGGACATGTGAAAGTAGTCTTCTCTTGATCTTCCAATGCAATTTCAATTTGGTTGTAACCCGAATAGCCATCTAGGAAACAATAAAATTCATGACCTGCAACTCTTTCTAGGATTTGATCCATGAAAGGTAAAGGAAAATGATCTTTTCTAGTCATTGAATTAAGTTTCCTATAGTCAATGCACATGCGCCAACTAGTAACAGTTCTAGTGGGAATTAACTCATTGTTCTTATTTGTTATCATAATGACTCCAGACTTCTTGGGTACAACTTGGGTAGGACTTACCCATTTGCTGTCAGAAATAGGATAAATGATTTCATTATTTAGAAGCTTAATGACTTCATTTTTCACTACTTCTTTCATATTAGGATTTAGCTTTCGTTGCATTTCTCTAAAGGGTTTAGCATTTTCCTCTAAATAAATTCTGTGTGTACAAATCAAAGGACTAATTCCTTTTATATCAACTATGGTCCATCCTAATGCATTTTTGTGCATTTTCAGAGTTTGTAATAACTTACCTTCTTGATGTGCATTAAGTTTGGAAGAGATTATTACCGGAAAAGTTTCATTTTCTCCCAAAAATGAGTATTTGAGATTGGATGGCAACGACTTCAAATCAGGTTTTGGTGGTTGAACACTTGAAGGTATCAACTTAATTGATCGTGGTGGCAATTCCTCAATTTGTGGCCTCCAATTACTTGTCTTTGATTCTTCTTGAAAATAAATCATTTGCAAATCATCAGATTCATCAATCTCAATTTCACTGGAAGTGGTTGGAAATTGATCATGAATTAATTTTTCAATAAAGTCCACTTCCTGTAAATCATTATCATCTCGAGGTTGCTTGCAAATGTTGAAAATATTCATCTCCAATGTCATGTTTCCAAATGATAGCTTCATCAGTCCATTCCTATAATTAATCAATGCTTTAGAAGTTGCAAGAAATGGACATCCTAAAATAACAGGAAATGAATAACATACTTCAACAGGTTGTGTGTCCAAGACAATAAAATCCACAAGATAAATGAATTTATCGACTTGTACTAACACATCTTCAATTATTCCTCTAGGCATTTTATAGATCTATCGGCAAGTAAAAGAGTTATAGAAGTTGGTTTTAACTCACCTAGATTGAGACTCTGAAAAACTGAATATGGAAGTAAATTCACACTAGCACCGAGATCAAGTAAGGCTCTTTCAATTTTATGCTCTCCAATAAAGCAAGAAATTGTAGGACAACCAGGGTCTTTATATTTCAAAGCATTATTGTTTTGAAGAATAGCACTTATTTGTTCGGCTAGAAAACCTTTCTTTTTCACATTCAGTTTCCTCTTCACAGTGCGTAGATCTTTAAAAAATTTAGCATAGGAAGGAACCTATTTAATAGCATCCAGCAAAGGTATATTGATCCTTACCTGTTTGAAAATTTCAAAAATTTCAGAGTTGTGATTGACTTTCCTTTGTTTGGTCATGGCTTGAGGAAATGGAAGCGTTTGCAGAGAATCAGTCTTTTCTTTGCAATTTTCAGATTCAACCCCTTCCTTACCCTCAGAGATTGACTCATCATCTTTCTCATAAGGTTCAAGAGAGGGTTTTTCAATAACCTTACCACTGCGCAGAGTAGTGACTGATTTGACTTGATCCATGTGTTGGCTTCCGGAACTACTTGCATTTGCATTGTATTGCCCCTTGGGATTGCAGAGTAGTGATTGATTTGACTTGATCCATATGTTGGTGACACGACTAAAAGATTGATGTCTTCTCCCAAGTGCAGGAGTGTCGAAGTAATAAATAACCCGGCAAGACCGGGGTCGAACCACAGGGAGGTTAATTGTACAAATTATAAATACAACCACAATAAAAATAACAACAACAACAATAACAACAACAACAATATTAGTAGCAATAATAATACTAATAATACTAGTAGTAGTAGTAGTAGTAGTAACAATAATAATACTAATAATACTAATAATAATAATAATAACAATAATAATAATAATAATAATAACAATAATAGCAATAATAAAGAAGAAGAAGAAGAAGGAGAAGAAGAAGAAGATGATGATGAGAACTTTGAGATGGAATATTAATGTAAGAATTAAACAATGATAATAACAAATGTCAAGATTAGAGGATATCCACTAATGGTATGTCAAACAAGTATAGTATAAACTCTTATTATTCAATTGGAAACCACACACAAAGGAGGTTCCAATCTGATTATAGATTGTTAACATGATTACGTTAGTAAAGGAACAAGATAACAAATACAAAACATGTTAGTATCAAACATTAAAGTCCATATTGAGTTTACACTATACTTATTCTTACACCATTAGTGCTAATACTTGTAACTCTCGTCCAGCATTCATGATTATAACTTATGTTAACAACAAATCAAGTTCCTTTCATAGCTCAGGTGTCGGTTATACCATACATTATGGGCTATGCTCATACAATATGGGCTATGAAAGTGCCAAGCATTTGTTGTGCCAAGTGTTATACAATATAAATCAAGAGTAGTCATTTAACAAGCAAAGTATTAAAGAGTGAACAAGATAACAAATACAAAACATGTTAGTATCAAACATTAAAGTCCATATTAAGTTTACACTATACTTATTCTTACCCCATTAGTGTAACCTTTTCACCTTGACATAATAAACTTAGCTAGACATAATGAAAGAAAGAAAAATAAATAAACAAAATAAAAACATAAAGAAGATAAAAGTTAACTAAGAAAATGAAAGGAAATGAAAGACATAAACTTGATATTAATGAAAGCAAAGCATAAGCAATACAAAAAATACAAAGAGAGAAAGGAAGAGCATGATCTTGATCTGGAAATCAAGATGCCTAAATGCATGGCAAATGCCTCCTTTTATAGGCCAAAATTGAGAACTATTGATTTGATGACTAATTGATGAGTGGGTGGGCAACTCTTGACTTGGTGACAATCCTTATCTTCTCTTGTCTGCCCAAAACGTCATTGACAATGTCAAAATTGGAGCCACTTGAAAACATGAAATTTGTAGGCAATTGTCTCAGCTTTCTTGTGTAAACAATTCAGCTCATTTGGACTTCTAGAACTCCAGATATGGCCAAAATACTAACCAGTGCTCGGGCTGGAGGACAGATTCGGGCTTCTTTGTTGTTGCTACAATTTGGACTTGAAAATGGCCTTTTTAGATCTTGGGATCCATATGAAAGTTGTAGGCCTATGTCTTACCTTTCCATCCATATAAAGTACACCTAAATATGAGATCTATAGCTCTAGATATGACCCAATTACCGAACAGTGTTCCGGTTTGGATTGCACCGACATCTCTTTTCTAATTTTGGTCATCTTTTTGCCCTCGCAATTTAAGTTCTTAAAGTTATCAATCAATCCTTTCATTTATGTGATAGGCGTGCATTTAAAATGAACATTTACCACAAATTAAAGGTATCTTATATTATTAGATATATTATTATAAAACATGCTTTAGTTAAGGAGTTATTGATACTTCAAGTGCAAAATGATGATATAAAACCTTGATAAAAATACACTTTTAAGTACTAATCACACCCCCCTACCAGCTTAGTACTAGTCCCTAGTAATCAAAGCGTTAAAATAGAAAAACAATTTGCATTCCACAAAGCAAGGTATTCATCATTGAACTTGCATTAATCTATCCAGATAAACAAACTCTCGTTAAATTTATATACCTGCTTAATACCTCTTAACAAGATATTCATAAACCTTTCTTTTGTGCTTAATGTATCAACACATAATTATGGGGCTTTTCTTGGAAGAAAACAAAATTTTTGTTCTAATGTTTAAGGTTAACTTCCTTGGGTTGGGATTATTATTTTTGTCTTTTTTTTAAAA
>NW_011503359.1:6764-11301 GCF_000495115.2 Populus euphratica
TTTTTTTTTAACTCTATGTACATATACTTTAAAAACATCATGCATCTTTAACCCATGTAACGAGCTTTCGGCTAATGACTCCCAGACCAGTTGGTCTTAGGGCATTAGGTGTTAAGACACCGCTACGAGCTTAGTAACTCGGGTCGTAGATACTGATATGTAGATAGTGCAATGTTTGATTTTCTTAAGCTTTTCTCCTCAACCCATGTAACAAGTGTTGGGCCAATAGCTCCCAAGTCAGTTGACTTTAGGGTATTAGGTGTTAAAATACCCCTTCGGGCTTAATTGCTTAGGTTAGGGAAGCTACGAAACCAAACTTATCGACATTTTTATTATTATCATTTTTTTTCTTTTTCTTTTTCTTTTTAATTATATACAATCCCTTTCCCTTAGTTGTGACCTTTAACAAAAGAACATAAATAATGTAATAATCCAATATGCAACCCACAATCATATGTTAAAGTGTGTGTGTGTAAATTAAGGTTTAAGAATACATGTTAAATAAGTATATGAGCAGAATTAAGTGATAACAATGCGAGAGTTTGTAAACCTGAATATTTCAAGAAGTATTATAATAGACCTTGTTAAGAATGGTTACTAAGATGCGTCTCAAAAGTCACTTTAACAAAAGAGCTCCTTTACTCTACCATCTTAGTAACAACAATTATGCACATCCTTTATGAAATGGAAAACAATTTTTTTTTTTTTTATCAACTACTACCCTCTCCCCCCAACCAAAACGAGACATTGTCCTCAATGTTCTAAGGTAGAAAGATAGAGTATAGAAGATATCACCTGAAATAACGAACACTAACAAAACCTGAAACACACTAAAACAAAAATAAGAAATAACAAAACACAATAATAAAACCAAAAGACACAAAAATTCACAAATGAAGGCTCAAATCCAATCTAAGCTTTTTACGGCTTTCCTTAGATGACCAATTTATGCGACTCATGGAAGGATCAATCACAGGAATGAAAGATTGTAGTTGGTCAATCAATTGTTCAGCAGTAGTAGCAGAGATTATGATTTGTCGTGCAGAAGATGTTAGCAGAGATTATGATTTGTCATATAAAAGATGTTAGAAATTCCTGTTCCACAGCATGATCAAGAAAAGACAACAACTTATCATAATAACCATTAACATTTAACAAACCTATGGGTTTATGGTGAATGTGCAGTTGAGCCCAAGAGGAAATATGAAAGATCTCTTCCAATGTACCTAGACCACCGGGTAAAGCAATGAAGGCATCAGCATGGTTAAACATTGCATTCATTCGAGCCGACATTGTGGAGACCTGAAGTTCCGACATTGTGGAGACTTGAAGTTCCTCTCCAATTGTTTTTCCAATGATGTCCCCTTGTGCTAAGGCTTCGGGGACGACCCCTAAAACTTAACTACCTCCTAAAAATGCAGCTATTGACACACCTCCCATTAACCCAAGACTGCCTCCCCCATACACTAAATGAATCTTTCTCTCAGCTAGCACTTGACCAAGATGATTTGCTGATTCTAAAAACTCCTTTTCTTTCCCAAGACTAGATCCACCGAAAACACAAATATTTCTTATATGATGACTTGAGGAACTTGCCATTTCTACACACTTTTGTATTTGTTGAATGTATGGGTTGAGTAGAAATGAAAGGAAGGAAGAGAGGGTTTTATAGATGAGAAATTAGAAAGGCAATCATAACACCTATATGTAGGCCAGCTGGAGTCTCACATTCTCTCTCTTTTTATTTATTTATTTATTTACTTTTGAAAAAGCATGTGTATGTACAGGTAGTTGTGATTGTGGCTCACATCTTCCCTTGGTTTTACGTCCAAGAACGACTTAAACGCCCTCTATGGGTCGGGGATAGGCTTCCCATCCAGTTTTCTTAAAAACTGGCAAACAGGGTCTTTTTTAGTCAGATTCCCAAGACTAAGTCGATCATGTTCTTTATGAAATAGTGGCCATAAATCATGAATTGCACGATGCACATCTCCACTAGGATGCGTCTCAAGAGTCAATAGAAGATTATCTAAAGACTCGTTACTCAGGCCATCCTTAATGAATTGTATTTTATCTTCACGGTTTATAGCTACCATTCCTAAAGAATGACATTGTGCATTACAAGTGCATCTAGCACATCGATGATAGACTTTCAGTCGTTTTGCACGACGTTTCTTTGCAAAAGTGCTTTTACCTATTCCAGGCATGTGTGAAATGAAGGAGTTAGAGGACTCACGTGATAATCGGACCTTTGCTTCAATCAACCAGCGAATATCTTCAGGAATTCCATGATTCATTAACAATCTCAATCTTGCACATCTAGCACGGTAAATTTTTGTAATCGCATTCTGAGGCAGAGCGGGAAAATGCTTTTTCAATTTTTCAAGATTTGTGTCCATTATCAAATGAGAATTGGAAGAGAGATTCAAAGAATTGCACAAATATATACACATATATTAGTTATTGTGGGAAACTGAAAGAACCGACTTAAGTGATGGAGTACCGTTATTCGCCATTTGACCGGGGTGAGAGAAACTAGCAAAAATCACTAAAAAAGAAACACAAAAACAATGTGAGAAAAAAAAAAATAATCAACCTTTATCTACAAGATCATTCCAACCAGTTGATTCATTTTTACTAGGAAAATTATCAAAGTAAGCTTTCAAACGATGTCCATTTTCCTTAAAATCATTGTCATTCATTGAATTCTCAATATCACAGGCCCCATAAGGATTGCTCCATCTTGGTCTTAGCTCTCTAGAGAATGCATAGAGTTGAGAATTATAAAACAAAACTTTTTGAATAGTATCAATCTTTTGACAATTTTCACAAGTTTTGCAGAATGCATGCGTGTCCTTGAACATAGTGGGCCAATAAAATCCATTTTGAAAGATTTTTGCAGCTGTCTTTTTTTGAAGAAAAATAACTCCCACATGCTTCAGAATGACAAAGTTTAATGACACTACTTACCTCATTGTCGGGAATGAATCTTTGAAATATTTGATCAGGACAATATTTGAATAAGTTAGGGTCATCACAATAAAAGCTCTTCACTTCCTTCAAAAACTTTTCTTTGTCTTGGGTGCTCCAATGAACTGGCAAATCTCCTAAAGCAAGAAAATTGATATTTTTATCATACCAAGGCATTGGATTAAGAGAAAGTAAGGATTCGTTAGGAAAGTAATCATCGATTGGTGTGATGTCAGATGTCGAATCTATTGTCACTGTTGACAAAAGATTCGCATCAACATTTTCGGTGCGTTTTTCATCTGTGATTTCTTCCTCAGAATAAATCATTTGCAAATCTTCATATTCATCCAACTCATTTTTACTTAAAGTAGATTCAAGTTGATCATAAACTAATTCGTCAATATGATCTACTTCTTGTAAATCATTATCATCTCCAGGTTGCTTGCAAATGTTGAAAATATTCATCTCCAATGTCATGTTTCCAAATGATAGCTTCATCAGTCCATTCCTACAATTAATCAATGCGTTAGAGGTTGTAAGAAACGGACGTCCTAAAATAACAGGAAATGAATTACATGCTTCAACAGGTTCTGTATCCAAGACAATAAAATCCACAGGATAAATGAATTTATCGACTTGTACTAACACATCTTCAACTATTCCTCTAGGCACTTTTACAGATCTAACGACAAGTAAAAGAGATATAGAAGTTGGTTTTAACTCACCTAGATTGAGACTCTGAAAAACTGAATAAGGAAGTAAATTCACACTAGCACCGAGATCAAGTAAAACTCTTTCAATTTTATGCTCTCCAATAAAGCAAGAAATTGTAGGACAAGCAGAGTCTTTATATTTCAAACATTATTGTTCTGAAGAATGGCACTTACTTGTTCTGCTAAAAAGGTTTTCTTTTTCACATTTAGTTTCCTCTTCACAGTGCATAGATCTTTCAAAAATTTAGCATAAGAAGGAACCTGCTTAATAGCATCCAGCAAAGGTATATTGATCCTTACCTGTTTGAAAGTTTCAAAGATTTCAAAGTTGTGATTAACTTTCCTTTGTTTGGTCATGGCTTGAGGAAATGGAAGTGCTAGCAGAGAATCAGTCTTTTCTTTGCAATTTTCAAATTCAACCCCTTCCTTACCCTCAGAGATTGACTCATCATCTTTTTCATAAGGTTCAAAAGAGGGTTTTTCAATAACCTTGCCACTGCGCAGAGTAGTGACTGATTGGACTTGATCCATGTGTTGGCTTCCAGAAGTACTTGCATTTGCATTGTATTGTCCCTTGGGATTTTGTAGTGGTTGAGATGGAAACTTACCTTTCTCTTGGAAACTGAGAGCAGATGTTAATTTTGCAAGAGTATCTTTAAAATCTGTCATGTTTTGAGCAAGTTGAGTATTGATTGTCTCTTGCTTTTCAATGAATGCATGCAATGTTTCCTCAAGATTTCTTCTAGGAGGTGAAGCATAAGGAGGTGCATATCCATGAGAATTTTGGAAATTATGGTATGCTTGAAACGGTGGTTGTGAAGTTTGTGCATTGTTGTTCTCACTCTTCCAATTGG
>NW_011503344.1:0-4897 GCF_000495115.2 Populus euphratica
TCAAGGTGTCGTTCCAATGCCTTAGCGATGTACCCCTCCATCCCTTGGCGATACACCCCTCTATCCTTCGGCGATATGTGTGATCATCAAATCTTTGTTTTGGTGTTGATGAATCTTTTTTTTCTTTTCTCTCTCTTTTGTTTATATGTATAACCCTCTAAATTTTAAAAGTAGCCCTTCAATTTTTTTTCTTTATATTTGGTCCCCATTTTCTTTACTATTTGTTTTATATGGAATAATTTATAAAATTGATTTTCTTCAATTTTATCCTCTAATTTTTTTATATGTTAAATTTGATTCTTATTCTTTTAATTGTTACTTGTTTTATTTGAGATGATTTTTAAAATTGATTTGTTTTTTGTAATCTAATCCTCTAGTTTTTTTCTAATCAAATTTGATCTCCATTCTATTGATTGATATTTTTTTCTAGTTTCATCCTTTAACATTAAATTGGTTTGGAATTGAGCTTCTTGATTTAGTCTAGGTTTAGGATTTAACAAGTTGTGAGTTTAGAATATTAACCCAAGTTTAGAAAATTCATTCGTGTTTCGATGAGAATCAACAAGTATCATTAAATGATTCATTAGAGGTACGAATTAGACCAATTACAAGGTTAAAGGCCAAAAACAATAAAGAGACATTTAATGAGTTTATTCATGAAATTTGGGTTAAGACAAGTTTCAAAACTTTAATATAAGATAAACTAACTTTAATTATGTGATCCATGCAAATAAAAAAGATCCTTATTGGGTTTCAAACATTCGATAACCTTAATAGCATAGATAGAGGTGATAACAACTTAGGTTTGAATGCCATCTTCCACTCATCTCAGGATATATTTGGATTTGACGATACCTGTTATGAAGATCAATTTTTGTAAACATTGATGTGCCACCTAATAAATCTAGCATATTGTCGGGCTAAAGGATAAGAGATCTGAACTTCACCATTATTTTGTTAATTGCTTGGCCATCAATGTTCATCCTCAATGTATTATCCTTCTTAGGTGTAAGTAGAACTGGCACGACATAAAGGCTAAGACTTTCTTGGATGAAGCCACTGTCAAGCAATTGTTGAATTTGTCGGTGGAGCTCCTTATTTTCCATGGGGCTCATACGATAATGGGGTAGGTTCAACAGATAAGAACCTTAGATTAGATCAATGGCATGTTGCACCTCTCGCGTTGGTGGTAGCTACTTCAGCATCTCATCAGGCATAATTTCGTGGAATTTCTTTAGCATCTTTGTAAACTTGATGGGGAGGGATAATACCATCATCTTGTTTAGCCTCTCAGTTCATTACCAGCAACATTAGTTTTTCTTCTTTTAGAGCTTGAGTGAACTGCTGAATGGTTAGCACTGGAATAGTTTCTACTCTTTTTTTTTTGTTTTTTGGTTGTGCTTCAAATTCAAAAATTTACAAAGGGTCTATAACGAACTTCTTCTTGCTAAATTTAAAGGAGTAAGAAGTGGCATACCCACCGTACAACACTTTTCTATCATAAAGCCAAGGTCGACCCAATAACAAATGGCAGACGGTTATGGGAACCACATCAAAACCATGCCTCATCCGAGTACTTTTTTTCCTAACACAAACCTCACTAAGAAATGATGCTTGATCAAGATAGGGTTGTCTTTATTAATCCAACTTTAATCCAACTTACTCGATTAGGATCACGATGTTTTTCAACTTTCAAACCTAAACACTTCACTGGATCACTAGAAATTACATTCATTCGACTCCCATTTTCAATTATGACATTCAATATGCGACCACCATACTCCATACGAGTATGGAAAATGTCGGTGCGCCTCCAATTAGAATCACATTGGACCTTTTTCTTAGTGCCAATCAAAACCCTATGGATCACACAGCTAGACAGGTCGGTTGCTCCCAAGTGCTCTACATCTTTGCCATCACTTTCTTCATCTTTTTCTTCCTTAACTCCCTCAACTGCATCAAGCGTTCTAATTTCTTTTTCCCACGCAAATGCCAAAAATATTTCTCTCATGGACACACTACAACAAAGTGTCTAAAAACTTTTACACTTACAGCATTGTGGTCCGTCACCCGTAAGCTTGGCCTTTCCTCTTAGGTCTCCCACCACGGTGTTTCTACCAGGATCAGTAAGCAAAGGTGGTTTTTGGAATAATTGGGTTGGAGCTCGTTCTTGTCTCGGATCCGTAGATGCCATTTGTCTCCCGCTTGAGAGCCGTAGTTGCCTTTCGACTTATAAGGAAAATTTTATAGGCTTTGTTAACATTTAGGTCTTGTGCAATCAACATCTCTTTTTACAGCTCATTACATAAGCTCGTGCAGTAACGAGCTAAGGTTTGTAGCTCGTTTTCCACCACCTTGCTACGAATAGTTAATACATGGAAGCTATCTGTATACTGGTCGACAATCAACATCCCTTACCTCAGTCGGAGCACCTCTTCAAACGTCATTTGCTCATTATCAATAGGCAAAAATTCACTATACGATTAAACATTTTTACTTACAAACTAAGTCCATCGGTGATAGGAACGGACTCTGTTGGTGAAATAATTACCGACAGTCTCACCGACAGAAAACATCCGTCTGTATAATAGTCATCGGTAACTCCCACTTCTGTCACAAAAAAAAACCCACCGACAGTCTTATAAAAGGATACGTGCGCGCCTAAAAAATATTTTCCCGCGGGAACATTACCGACAGAATAAATCCGTCTGTAATTTCAACGGTAATTACCGATGGACTGTCCGTCGGTAATTATGGCATCAGTAATAATTGTTTGCCAACTCTCTATGAAATACTGACGGATATTATCCGTCGGTGATTAAATATTGATGGAATATATCCATCGGTAATTATTGCATGGCTGGTAATTGTTTAGCAACTCTCTATGAAATACCGACGGACAATATCCGTCGATGTTTCCGTCGGTATGTATTTAAAATATATAAAAAAATTTATTAATAGTAAAAAACCTTAATAAACAAATAAAATTAGATTAAACATTAAAAATATAAAAGTAATGTTAAATAATATTCATTACAAATTTAATGTGTTTAAAAAATAAAATTAAACTAGAATAGCAATGGAGGAGGAGGGGGAGGAGGAGGAGGTTGGTTGTTCCCGGGACCATACGGCCAAAAAAGAGCTGCACAAGTATCGTCACCCGTCTTTGATCTCATCTCCATGACTATTTGACGGAGCTCATCATAATTCATCGAGAGTTGTTGATATTGTTGTTTCAAGGCAATGAACTCCTCATACTAGGTGTTCGATATTGATGGAGAGCTTCCAACGGTTGAGACACTACGAACTGAACACAAGTTTTCAGCCATAGTGTTGGAGAGCCTGTAGACCCGATTTTTATCAGGTCCACCAGACGATCTCACTCCATCCACAAATCTGGATTGAAATCTGGATAGGTCGAAGGATGGTCTCCATATCTCTCCCTCAACTGGCTATTATAAGTCTCCTAAAAATTCCGTCGGTAAAAAAATCATCAAATGCAATTCAAGAAAATAATAACTTATAAAATAAAATGAATGAACGAATATACCACAAAGTGCTAAGCACGGTTGTCCACGAACTGTTGCACCCTCTTTTGGTGGTCTTGACTCTGCACATGCATCTCTACAAACAGCTCCATTGGACTCGGCTCACATCCAAGAGACGCAGCCTATAAAGAAAAAATAGGTTGAAAGTTAAATATATTATAAGGAACAACAAATTAATTAATGATATATTTCATTAAAATTAATCTTACCATCCGCTTTGCATGTGCGCTAAATGGGACGGATCCGCCAGTGTGCGTGGTCATCAAACCATGAATTTGCCGGTTTCGATTGTCGGTGCCGGACTGGTAGCGCCGTGAGAACCACTCTGAGGTCACGTGCTCAATATATGTCATCTATATTTCCCCTGAGATGAATGGTGGTTTGAATTCCTGCTAAACCGCCACCTCATTTCATCCTTCAAAACCGTTATCCCTCGTTTGTCTTTTTGATTTTTTTTTTGGTGTCATACCAAAAATCATACAACTTACTTCCATAGTAACAAATTAGAATTTAAAACATAAAATTATAAAACAAAAATAAATATTATTTTTGATGTTACCTAGTTTCCATATGATTCTCCCATACCCTTCTCACAACATTGTTGTTCGCCCTATCCCACTCAAATTTGTTTTGTGTATATAAATAATTCATATAAAATAAAAATAGTACAAGATATGTAATTATAAAAATCATTTATTAAAAATAAGTTGGAAATTAAAAATTAACACTGACCTGAAATCGCTTAAACCATGCATCAATATTAGGTTTCCACTCAAGATGTCTGGAAACCTTGCTCCATTGAAACAATGAAATCTCTATTGACGATTTAAATACCAATGTTATAGTCCTTGCAGCCTCAATGTTTGTGAACCTGAAATTAAATAAAAGTATTAATATTAATTAGTTATTCATAAATTATGTTATAAGTATATATATAACAAAAAACTAAAACCTAAACAAACTTACATTGAGAGGTCATCCTTCCATTGTGCCTGGTACTTGCGGGTGAATTGACCTTGCTGTGAAGACATACCGCTTCTGTGTTGTAAAACCGCACTAGAAGAGGCAGCATTATAAGTTGGCGTAGATTCCTCGCCGTAATCAGCACCTAAGGATACGTCCTCCTCGCTACTAGAAGAACTAGCTGCAACCGTCTTCTAACGACGTGCTGTAGATTTTAGTCTATGTATCTACACAAATTTATATGAATAATTACATAATTAACTTCGATTATTTTTTTAAAAAAAAAAATCGACAGAGTCTCCCCTATACTAGGGGGGGTCCTAAGTTATTGACAAAATCATATTACACTTCCAATTTTATTTCACATCCCAATCCAATCATCCTAG
>NW_011503344.1:4977-11390 GCF_000495115.2 Populus euphratica
AATTAATAAATAAAATGAAAAAACTAAAAAACACTATACAAAACAACATAAACACAAAACAAACAATACACAAAACTAAAAAACACTATATCAATTCAAAATAAATTTGGGAATAAAAAATGCTTACCTTAATAGTGTGTTGAATTTAAGATTTTATCTACAAACAATACACAAAACAAAGAACACCAAAAAAAATAATCATAATTAAAATAAAAAAATACAAAGATAAAGAAAAAAGAATACATACCTTTTAAAACTACCACCAAAACAATAAAATCACTTCTAAAAATGAAATATAAACCGAGAGGAGAAGAGAAATGGAGAAGAAGAGAAATGGAACTAGAAAAAAAAATGAACCAAATGGGGGGAGGGGGGGTTTTATATAGCAATTTTTCCGACGGTATTACCAATGGACATTAATTGTTGTCAATGGCATTAAATTCCGTTAGTAATACCGTAGGAAATTAATTGAAATGCGCACCAAAAAAGTTCAAAAATCCCACCAGACTTTTCGATCCGTTGGAAAATCCATCGGTATTTTGTAGACGGACACGTGTCAGACATGCGTGCGCTTCAAGATGTGCGTAAATTCGTTGGTGATTCCATCGGTAACGCCGTCAGTATACCCCGTTAGTGATTATGGCACAATCCCGTAAATGTTTTGCAACTCTCTGTGAAATACTGACGGGTTATTGTCTGTCGGTGACTCCATCAATAAAAGTGGCACAATCTCGTAAATTTTTCTCAACTCTCTGTGAAATACCAACGGGTTATTAGCCATCGGTGAAAGTGGCACAATCCTGTAAATTTTTCTTTTTTTTTATATAACCTTGTCACAAAATCTTGAATTGTAATCTTACAGCACACACAACACAATAACAAGAGCTGATCATTAAAGAAGAATAAATATTTAATGTTTCAAATTATTACGCAACACAATAACATGTTTAGTTAGTCAGAATTCCTGTAAGGATTTTTGTTCTCATTTCCAACTTCATGCATGTTGCTAGTACTAGAAGTTGACCCAACCACCTGTTCTTCCATGCTCTCAGCAGGAACAAATAGTTCTCCATGAGCATACCAACACAGGTCATTCTTCATGAACCCTTTGGTTAGAAGATATATCGTTACAACATCTTGATGTAGAAACTTTAAATTTTTACACTTCCTGCATGGACACCTAATAACGCCATTAATAAAATTCCTCGGAATAGATGTTGTGAAATTAATAAAACCCTGGACACCATTACAATAATCCATCCTCCACAATCCTTGGGGTGAGTTCTGAGACATCCATGAACGATCATCCATGACTTTTATTGAACCTCTATAAAACATAACAAAAATATTAGTTTTACCCGACAATATCCAACAAACTAAAACAACACTTATGTTAAATATTCATTATCAATTGTCAACTATCAACATTCATACATACAAATTTATACATATATAAATTTACAGAAATCACAACTTCGAAATAGAATTGATAACAATTAAACAAGACTCGTTAAACAAGCTATTAATTATTTATTTCATCACAACACATTTAATTCGGTGTAATTCAGACAAAATTTCAACAATTTATAAATAAATATAATTTGATAAAATCTAAAATAAACTATAACAACTACAAAATTATACATTCATACTACAAGTTTCTTTAACAAATAACAATTAAACGAGTACAAACGTTAACAAAATACATATATTAAAACAATAAAATTCACAATTAAATATTAAAACTAAAGAGGATATATTTACTTACAAAAAAATGATAAAATCTACAGGAAACGGATAATGTAACCACGTACAAGATATAAGAAAATTGAGTGCTCATGTTGAGAATAGTGGAGAGTTGGGATAGGTGGTTGGCTGTAGTTTGGGAGGGGAGAGGTGGGATGGGTGGTTGGCTGCAGTTTGGAAGGAGAGAGATGGGATGGGAAAGAAGAAGAAGGAGAAACAGAGGAAGAAAGTGTCGGTAGAAAAGGGAGTATATTATGGTTTTTTTTATGGAATCATCGACGGATTACTTAAATCAATGATTTCATCAGTGATTTCATCGGTGACAGTGCCACATCACTGTATGACTATCTCAGTTTGAATCCCTTAGTCATTCTGTCAGTAAAATCATCTGACATCACCTCGCCGTTGTATATTTCCAGATAAACTTTATACCTCGTCAGCGTAACGGTCAGTATATACTGACGGTTTCACCGATAGATATATGTCGTCGGTATGTACTAATAGATTTTGAGACAGAACTATGTCCGTAGATAATTATTACTGATGGAAAATATCTGGCAATAATTCTGTTGATTTTCTCTAGTTTTCTAGTAGTGATTTCTTCTTCGACAGCTCCTTCATTTCCTCCCAATTAGACACTAGCTCACGTTGAGTACGATGTAATTATTCTTCCATGCTACCCCTGCATGTCCTTTTAATTTCATATGGATATAACAAACTTCTTTATCCTCGGACAAAGAGAACTAATCGAAATAATCCTCAATGGCTGTTAAGCAATCTTCAAAAGCATTAGAGTCCAACTTCCTAAAAATACCTGGGACATCTATCTTCATTCTCCTAGTCAGTTCATCAAAAGGGTGATGGTTAAAGTCATGCCCTCTTTGTCCCTTGCAAAATTCATGGCCATTTCGCCCAAAATGAGCTCTCCGATCACCAAATCCCTTGTTCCTCTCCTTGTATTCTTCATCATCTTCATCCCCTTCACTACCATCTATTTCATTTTCCAGAGGAGGCCCACACACCCGCCTATTGTGAGGTCCAAACTCATCTCGAGCTCGACGTTCATCCGTTACATCTATCCTATGATTAATTTGTTTCAGGACAGATGTGAGTTGGGTGATCTGTGCTTGTAGTTGCGGTATGTCAGCGTTTGGGTTTTGGCTATTCGATATATTTATTGTAAGAATTACCACTACGGGTTACATGCATGAGACACTGAATTCCTTGAGGAAAGAAACCTTGCTCTCTAAAGCCACCCTCTCGTCAAATGCTAAGAGGGAAAAGAAATACAAAACATAGTCTCTCTGTCAATGGAATCTCTCAATTCTCGAATTCATCATTAAAGAAAAATTAGTAAATAGTAAATACCTTTCTTTTCTATTACTATCACTTTTAAAAGATTACGTATGATGCTATAATTCAAGAAATAAAGTAGGAAAAAATTGCTAACATATCAACAAAATCTTACAAAAATAAATTAGGAAAAAATTTAACAACTTAGGAACAAAATTTTGGAATCAATAAATAAAAATTCCAACAGCCGAATAAGTCTCTATCCTCAATGATTCAAGGAGCAGTTTCTGCTTGGAAGCCGTGCTCTACATTTGCATCCATTGATCATGATAAAAATAGATGAAATCAACTATTTTTCTTCTTCTATATTATATCAAGATTTAAAAAAACTCTTATTTTCTCTCTATTTTGCTAATTTCTTTGATAAAAAAATCATTTTTCATACATCAAAATTAAATCAAATTAATTCTTTTTTTAGTAGGTGTTATATAGACCATCAATATCCAACTGCAACATTTATTTAAAAAAGGAAATTACTATTTTGTTTCAGCCTCTCCGACGTAAAGAATACTAATCGAGCTAAGGCTGAAAAATGACTAATAAGCATTTAGCAAATAAAGATGTGAAAGTGGTTTAGACAAAAAAAAAAAAAAAAATCTTAGGTTGACTACACGACAACTTGGATGCAGGTATCTTCTGGGTTTCAATTATGGGAATAACGTTTCATCCTTTCTTTAGTGGGCCCCACTTTTACGTTAACAACATTTTCGTGGTCCCTTCTTCGAGAAAAGGAAAGAATTGCCTATCCCAAGTGGCCAAATCCTATCCTAACTTGTCTCTCGTCGTCTGCTTTTTCAAATTCTATTAAAAGATTAAATATTTTATAAGAAAATATTTTTATATTTGTTTGAAAAAAAATTTTAATATTTATTTTTTATAAAATAATTTATAGTGAATTATTAAATTTTATTTATTTAATGTAAAAAAAATATATAAAATCCTATAAAGTATTTTATAAATAATAATTTATTTAGAATTTGTTTAATATTACGATAATAGTTGTTTTAAAAAATATTTTTTATTTAAAAATAATTTAAAATGATATATTTTTTATTTTTTAAAATTTATTTTTAACATTAATATATTAAAATAATTTTAAAATATTAAAAAATTAATTTAAAACAAACAAATAAAGAATTTTGATTTTTTAAAAAATCTATTTAAAATATAAAAATAAATAGACTTTCACAAAATTATTTAATTATTTTTTTAATTTTATTATCATCATCACTACTTTCTCAATAATTACTATTTATTATTATTATTATTATCATAATCATCTTATCATCATTATTTATATTTTTTCAGCTGAAAAAACATTTTCAATGATAACATTTTACATATTTCACGAAAAACAAAACCTGCAGGTTTATTAAACTATAAATCGATATCAATTAAATTAAAAAAAAAATGTGTTAAGCTCAACTAAGCCACGTGTAAACGCTACAACTACGTTCGTCTCGTGAGCCGAATCTAGAAGCCGAGCTTTGCCAATTATATGACTGCATTTCAAAGCGGCGCCGACAGTGAAGTCTGGCTTTTCACAAACCTCGAGAAGCCAGCTAAAGTCAATCACTGCGGCTCTTGTTCATGCAGAGCTCCACGTCTACCGTAGATGCAGCCGCGTGTTATTTCCGCCATCATAGCCAGACACATAACCTATGAAGCGGATGAATTTATTAAAAAACTTCTGTCCTGTCTCGAGAAATGAACACAAACCACCGCCCCATGTTTTTGTGATGGTTAAAGTGAGTCATAAGATAAATAAGAAAAATCTCACTTTCTCTAAGGTTAAAGAAATACATCCATACGATTACAATTTATCAAGTAAAAAGCTAAAAGGTATAGTATTTTCATTGTATATATTTTTATTATATATCATCTCATGAATAACTGTAAATTAAAATAGTATCAAATTATTATTTTTTCACAATTGAGTTATTTTGAACTTAAATTAAAATTCAATTACATCTTTTTTTAAAAAATAGATAATATCTCTACAATTAATTTAAAAGGTTTATTTTAGCACCCCATCTTTTTAAACTATTAGATAACCAGTCCTATAATTAAAAAAATACATTTTAATATCAACTTTTATTTTTTTATTTTTTTAAGTCTTTTTTAGTGGAGAAGAGAAACGAGGTCACTAGATTTCAGGTTAGAAAAAAAAAAGAGTAAAAACATAATTTTGATATGAAAACTAAGATATCTAAATGCATGGCAAATGCCTCTTTTTATATGCTAAAATTAAAACTATTGATATATTAATTAATTATTAAGTGGGTGGTCAACTCTTAACTTGATAACAATCCTTATCTTCTTGTCTGAACATAACGTTATTGCTAACGTCGGAATTTGAATAGACTTAAATTATGAAAGTTATAAGAAATTGTCTCAGTTTTTTTTTTAAAAAAATTGAGGTTATTTGGGCTTTTATAACTCAAGATATGTGCTGAATACTGAACAATGTCTAGGCTGTAAGACATATTCAGACTTCTCCATTGTTGCTAAGATTTAGACTTCTAAACAGCAGAATTGAGTCTTGCATTCCCTATGAATGTTTGAAACCTATGTCTTAATTTTCCATCCATATAAAGCAGACCCAAATTCAAGTTTTATAGTTTTAGATATGACCCAATAACTGAACAATCTTTTAGTTTAGACTAAACTAGCATCTCTTTTCTAAATTTCACTCGCTCTTTGTTTTCTCAATTTCAGTAGTTAAACTCATCAATTAATCCTTTGATTTATGTGATAAGCATGTATTTAAGATGAACATTTACTATAAATTAAATGTATCTTATAGTAGCAGACTTATTATTATAGAACATGCTTTAGTTAAGAAGTTATTGATACTTCAAGTGAAAAATACTAATATAAAACCTCGATAAAAATTCACTTTTAAGTACTAATTCACTTATTACTAGTCCCTATTAATCAAAACGTTAAATTAGAAAAATAAATTGTAAATTTCACAAAGCAAAATATTCATCATTCAACTTCCATTAATCTATCTAGATAAACAAACTCTCATTAAATTTATATATCTGCGCAATACTTCTTAAACAATATATTAATAAATCTTTTTTTTTGCTCAATAAATCAATATATAGTTATGAGGTTTTACTTGGAAGAAAATAAAATTCTTGTTCTAATATTTAAGGTTAACTTCCTTGGGTTGTGATTATTATCTTTTACTTCTTCTTTTTTTTTTCTTTTTAAATATATATATACATATAACTTAAAACATAATGCATCTTTAAGCCATGTAATGAGCTTTTGGCTAATGACTCCTAGACCAATTGGTCTTAGAG
>NW_011503312.1:0-4774 GCF_000495115.2 Populus euphratica
ACCTTCTCAAGGTCTTCATATCTGCTTTGGATGCCCCCAAGGGATACTCTTGATATTGGATAAACTGCTTCATGTCATAAAACCATGGGCTCCCATCTATTTCTCCTTCAATTGAACAACAATGAGCTGGAAAATTTCTAATCTCAATGCAGATTGGTTGTACCCTAACTCCGTAATCAGTTTTGGCCATAGAAGCTAAGGTTGCCAAAGCATCAACAAACTGGTTTTTGTCTCTTTCCATGTGGGTAAAATCTATCTCATCAAAGCCCTCAGTCAGTTTTGAGAGATATTGTTGATATGGTATTAGTTTTTCTTCCTTTGTCTGCCATTCGCCTTTCACTTGACAGATTATTAACATTGAATCCCCATAGACACCAAGCTTCTTTATTTTCATCTCCAAAGCAGCTTCTAATCCAAAGATACAAGCCTCATATTCAGTAGTATTGTTAGTGCATTCAAATTGTAGTTTGAATGAGACGGGATATTGCTTCTTGTCAGGTGAGACTATCACAGCGCCTGCTCCATTACCAGAAACATTCACTGCCCCATCAAAATACATGATCCACCAATCATTATTTTCTTTGTCTTCTTCTACTATCAACACATCCTCATCTGGGAAGTCAAATTTCAAAGGCTCGTAGTTATTGATAGCATTATCTGCTAGATGATCAGCAATTACACCTCCCTTTACAGATTTTCTTGTCTTGTATACAATGTCATACTCAGCCAACATCACTTGCCATCTTGCTATTCGGCTTGACAAGTAGGGTTTCTCAAAGATGTATTTAAGAGGATCCATTTTTGAGATCAACTAGGTGGTATAATACAACATATATTGTCGAAGACGCTCCGTACTCCATACAAGAGCACAACATAGCTTCTCAGTCATAGTATATCTGGATTCACAATCTGTAAACTTCTTACTCAGATAATAGATAGCTTGCTCCTTTCTTCCAGACTCATCATGTTGTCCCAACACACAACCCAATGCTACCTTAGTTACTGTCTAATACAAGATCAAAGGTCTTCCAGGCACAGGGGGCACGAGCAAAGGTGGATTTCGTAAGTATTGCTTTATTTTATCAAAAGCCTCTTGACAATCTTTGTCCCATGTACCAGGGTTCTTTTTTTGAAGTAATCGAAAAATTGGCTCACATGTTGCTGTTAACTGAGATATGAATCGAGCAATGTAATTCAAACATCCTAAGAAACCTCTTACTTCTTTCTCGGTCTTAGGAACTGTCATAGCCTGAATTGCTTTCACTTTATCAAGATCGACCTCTATTCCTTTATTGCTTATCACAAATCCTAGCAACTTTCCAGACTTTACCCCAAACGAGCATTTTGAAGGATTCAACTTCAACTAATACTTTCTTAGTCCTTCAAATAATTTTCTTAGAACCTGAACATGATATTCTTCATTCTTAGACTTGGCAATCATATCATCCATATATACTTCAATCTCTTTATGTATCATATCATGGAAAAATGTCACCATTGCCCTTTGATATGTGGCTCCAACATTCTTCAACCCGAATGGCATCACTTTGTAGCAAAATGTTCCCCATGGTGTGACAAAAATGGTCTTCTCTTTAGCTTCTTCAGCCATTTTAATCTGGTTATAACCAGAGAATCCATCCATGAAGGAGTAAGTTGAACTCCAAGCATCATTGTCTACCAGGACATCTATGTGAGGCAAAGGAAAATCATCCTTCGGACTGGCTTTGTTTAGATCCTTGAAATCTACACATACTCTGATTTTGTTATCCTTTTTTGGTACCACCAGTATATTAGATACCCATTGAGGGTATTTAATAACTTCTAGAAAACCGGGATCCAACTGCTTCTCTATCTCTGCCTTGACCTTGAGCACAATATCTGGGCGAGTTCTTCTTAATTTCTGCTTAACAGGTTTACATCCTTCTATCAAAGGCAATCTGTGTACTACAATATCAATGTCTAAACCAGGCATATCTGTATAAGACTAGGCAAACACATCGATATACTCTTATAGTAATGAGGTTAAACTGCATCTTTCTTCTATAGTGATTAGAGTTCCAATCTTTAACTCTCTTTTATCTTGCTCAGTGCCTACATTTATCACCTCTAGTTCTTCCTTCGCAGGTTTCCAAGCATGCTCTGACTGTTCTACCTGTCTAGCAAACTCTTCATCCCATTCCTCTTCATCCATTGCAATCTCATCCTTATCAAAGTTTGGCCATTCATTTTCAATGCAATATGTTTGTGGATTTATGGAGGATTCACTTTCAGAATTCCTAAAAGCGGAAGGTGTTTTTAGTGTGAATGCATATCTTGTAGCCGAACAAAACAAAAGGAATTCAACAAATACTGATGAAAATGCTTGTTCTCAATATTATTTTAAAAGTTGGCTCAACAATTATGAAAAGACCTTATGTTGTCATCTTGAGCCAAGATTTCCAACTAGGTATAAAAAACACAAAGCAAACTACAATGCAAAGCAAATATAAGTAGACACTTAATCATTACTTCTTGAAAACAATTGGGGCTTCTTCAATCTCCCAATTCTGGAATACTTCTTCAACTAAAAGCTTTCGCACAAAGGCGTTGGTTGGAGCTTCTTCTAGAGCATGGACAGTTAACTGAGGTAACAATTCATCTTCTTTTATTGTTCTTGGCTCATCATCACAGTTCCAGCCTTTCTCTTCACCTTCTTCTACATTGTTGATATCCATGACAGCAAGTTTCTGTCCCAAGACTTCCATCATGTTTTCAGGTTTCATCACATATGCTGACTTTGGAAAAGAAACATGGATAAGTGGGATTACAATGTCTTCTTCCTTTGGCTTTCTTCCTTCTATTCTGGCCAACCTTCTCTCTCGCTTTATCCTAGCAGCTTTCTTATGATCATCTTTCTTAGGCTTGAAGCCAAGCCCAAACCTCTGATCAACGGCCTTAATTTTCATCATGTTGACTCTTTTATGATTTCCAGCAATTAGATCATTCTAGAATGGTAGCCCATGTTTTAAAAAGCATTTAGTTATCATTCTAGTAGTACCAGAAATAGCTGGTCTTCTCAACACCGTATTCTCCGGTACCCATTCAGTGTTCACAATCTCGAAGGCATGGAGATTTCCATCTTTGCAATCTTCTGCTTCAATATAAGGGACCGCCACATTCCTTATCATGGACAAGGTTTCTTCTGCCTTAACTTTCACTAAAGTACCATTGATGATGTACTTCAGGCATTGGTGTAAAGATGATGTCACAGCCCTAGAGGCGTGTATCCATGGCCTTCCTAATAACATGCTATACGAAGGATGGATATCCATCACTTGTAGGGTTATCAACAACATCTGAGGCCCTATAAACAATTCAATATCAATGGTCCCTATCACCTGTCTAGGGGAACCATCATATGCTCTAGCCGTCATAGTACTTGGCCTCATATGAGTAACATCAATTGGCATCTCATCTAGCATATACCTTGGTAGCATATTCAAAGCTGAACCATTATCCACAAGCACTTTGCCGATCAAACAGTCCTTATATTTCACAGTGATATACAAGGGCTTGTTATGCCCAGTCTCTTCTGGGTCTAGCTCATCTTCAGTGAAATATAAGTAATTGGAGGCTTGAACCAAATGCTCTATTGTATCCTGAGTAATATCCTGTGGCACATATGCTTTATTCAATACCTTTTGCAACGCTTTATGGTGTAACTCAGAACTCAAGATAAGTGACATTAAAGAGATTCTAACAGGAGTTTTCTTCAACTGATCTACCACACTATACTCACTATGCTTCATCAACTTCAGAAATTCATTAGACTCCTCTTCACTTATGGGTTTGTTCACTTCCATATCTTTAAAAGCCTCAACTGTTTCTTTTCCTTTAGCTTTCCTCTGCCTCTCTAATTCTTCTGGTGTAAAACACCGACCACTTCGAGTTAAACCACCAATTTCAGTATGGAAGATAGGAGTAGGATTTTTAATGTTGAAAGCATACCCATAATTGTAAGGCATTGTGCCATAACTTCCATTATTAGTACATACAGGCTTGATTAGGATTAGTTTTGGCGGACCACCCACAGTTGGTTGGAGTCTACAAACCTCCTTTTTTTTTCTCCTGACCGCCTATCATCCCAACTTCACTGCTTTCTTCTTCACTTTCTATCCGTATCATGCCGAAACTCAGCATCCTTTTCACTTCTTGGTGAAATTCTTCGCAATCATCAATGTGATGTCCCACCTTGGCATGAAACTTATAGTAATTATTTCCATTCATTACTGGTTCAAACTCGGATAAATATCCAGACTGTACCATCATACCATACAGTTTTTCCATGGAAACCTTCAAAGTTCTTTCCTTCTTACCCTTTACTCCTACAACATTCACCCCTCCACTGCTTGTAGCATGATTGAGTAAAGGGTTGGAATTCACATTTGGTGCATCATCAAAAGTTATCTATCCAGCTTTTATCAATTGCAGGAGCTTGTTTTTGAATGCATTACAGCTTTCAATGTTATGCCCAGCAATGCCAGCATGATATTCACATGTCATATCAGGCTTATACCAATTTGGGTATGGAGGTTGTAGTGGGGTTAAGGGAACAAGGGCCACCTACCCAATACTCAACAACTTCAAATACATTTCTCCCAAGGGAAGTGGTAATGGTGGCAACCGTTCTTGGGTTCTTTGAAAATTCCTTCTTGGAGGATTAACAATCTGGTTACTTTGTTGGTCATTTGGTTGGTTTTATTGGTTGGTAGGGTAAGGTTTAGTGAAGTTTACA
>NW_011503312.1:4839-7315 GCF_000495115.2 Populus euphratica
TAGGTCTTTGGAAGTTATAGTGATGGTAATTTTTCTTCTTACCCTTGTACCGTCCTTCCACATTGTTCACCTCAGACTCCTTTTTTTTCCCGGTAAAACCTTCTCAGTAGGCTCTAACATTCTCCCCATTCTTATTGCTTGTTCTATCCTCTCAGCAATAGTTACAGCATCATAAAAATGCTAAGCTGAACTACCCACTAGGTGTTCAAAGTAGGGAGATTTAAAAGTGTTGGTAAACAAAGTGACCATTTCTTTTTCTAACAAAGAGGGTTGCACATGGGATGCTTTTTCACGCCATCTCAAAGCGTATTCTCTTACAGTCTCTTTGTTGCCCTTCTCCATAACTAACAAGCTTGACCTGTCCGGGGCTACCTCCATGTTGAATTTGTATTGCTCCACAAAAGCTTTGACCAAATCTTTCCACTTTCTGCTCTTTGTATTATCTAGTCTTGTATACCAGCTTAGTGCTGATCTAGAAAGACTGTCTTGAAAGAAATGGATGAGAAGTTTCCTTCATTCACCACTTCTTCCATCTTATTGCAATAAGATTTAAGATGAGTGACTGGGCATTCAGTTCCTGTATACTTGATAAATTCTAGTACCCTAAATTCTTTGGGTACAACTACATTTGGGACTAAACACATCTCTGTAGCATGAACAGGATCATATAAGTCTGCCCCTTCGACTGCTCTCAATCTTTCTTTTAAAGCAGTCAATTTATCATAATCAACAGGTTTAGAGTATCTCATCCTATGTGAGTCATCAGTTGTCAAGTTTATAATCGGCACTTGTGCTAGTGGAACATTAGCAGTTCACTGCTGTTCAGATGAAGAAGGATTTGCCCCTAGATTTTGAGAAGTGAATACGAAAGGAGCTACTAGCGTAGATACAGATGGAGTTACAACTACTGACTGAGTAGAGGTATCTTCTCTAGACTTGGATACTAGGGCCTACTCGAGTAGACTTGTAAGTCCTGCGATATCATTTTTCATGCTCTCCAACTCCCTTTGATAGTGAGCCTCTAAATGTGCTCTTTCTTCGTTCTCCATTATCTTTCTTCGTAGTCGAGTGTAATGAATTTTAGGGTCTTTTGGGGGACCTATATTTCAACCTGAATGAATGCCATAAAAATGAAATGAAATGCACAAATGGATGCAAAATGCCATATGGATGATGTATGCTTGTTATTTGTTTTAGGTTTTCCTTTAACTTATGATGAGGAACAGACCAGATCAGATTCTCTTAAGAAAGTTCTCACTGAGGACTCCAAACCTACAGGAACTTGAACCGATTTAGGGAAGAAATTTGATGCCATAAATCCATATCAAAATAAACATTTCTCATAATAAAAAGATGATGAAATTGTCTTTTATTGGTTTACAATATCAGAATTACAACAAGTCAATCTTTCCAAAGCCTTGGACCGTCATATGCTGCTATCTCATTAATCCCATCTCTGATTAGCCCAAAAAACTAATGGAATTCATTTCTAGTCATTGGCTCACCATCTGCTATTTGTTGGGCTATGCTTCTTAATCCTGAAGCATAATTCTTGGCATCATCTACTTGTACATGATAGCGCATAGCTTCAGAAGCCCAACATTCTGCTTCTTTTTCTGCATTTTCTTTTTCTGATGATAAGGTTTGCTCAATGGAAAGCAAATGGTTCACCTGCTCATCTAAATTGGCAATTACTGCATCTTGATTTTGACACTGTTCCTGAAGTGATTTATTTGCCTCTTCCAACTTTAGTGCCATTTCCTCAGATTTTGATGCTCTTCTAACCCATCTCTTCATGTTGACAATGAAGAAGGATTTGCCCCTAGATTTTGAGAAGTGAACACGAAAGGAGCTACTGGAGTAGATATAGATGGAGTTGCAACCGTTGGCTGAGTAGAGGTATCTTCTCCAGACTTGGATACTAGGGCCTGCTCGAGTAGACTTGTAAGTCTTGCGATATCATTTTTCATGCTCTCCAACTCCCTTTGATAATGAGCCTCTAGATGTGCTCTTTCTTCGTTCTCCATTATCTTTCTTCGAAGTCGAGTGTAATGAATTTTATGGTCTTTTGGGGGACCTATATTTCAACCTGGATGAATGCCATAAAAATGAATGAAATGCACAAATGGATGCAAAATGCTATATGGATGATGTATGCCTGTTATTTGTTTTAGGTTTTCCTTTAACTTATAATGAGGAATAGACCAGATCAGATTCTTTTAAGAAAGTTATCACTGAGGACTCCAAACCTATAGGAACTTGAACCGATTTAGGGGAGAAATTTGATGGCATAAATCCATATCAAAATAAACATTTTTCATAATAAAAAAGATGATGAAATTGTCTTTTATTGGTTTACAATATCAAAATTACAACAAGTCAATCTTTCCAAAGCCTTGGGCCGTCATATGCTGCTATCTCATTAATCCCATCTCTGATTAGCCCAAAAAACTGATGGAATTCATTTCTAGTCATT
>NW_011503312.1:8532-8626 GCF_000495115.2 Populus euphratica
ACTGAAATCCCATTGTATTTCTCGGAAATTTATGAAAATGCCCTTGGCGGCGCGTGTGCCTCACGCGTGGTTACTGTTGGAGGCGGGGGAGAGT
>NW_011503312.1:8865-10281 GCF_000495115.2 Populus euphratica
GGGCGATTCCCCTTTCTGTGGTGGTTTGGTGGCTTAAAACGGCCGAAAATAGGAGATCGGATGAGAGAGAGAGAATCATCAGCGAAAGGAGAGAGAGGCTCTAAGATGTTGCTAAGGTGTGAACATGAGCATGGTGCACCGGTGCCTCTGAAGGCTATGAATCGTTGGATCACAGATGAATTGATCCTGCGGCTGTGATTGGCTTGATCTATAAGTTAATTGGATGGTCCAGATGGGATGAGTTGTGATCTAGTGTGGCGCGATGCACTAAGTGTTTGGTAAACATGATGACGTGGCACAACAAGATGAAGGACAAATTATTTTAAGGGCTGAGATAGATTTAGGTTTTAATCCAATATGGTAAGCACTATTGTATCCTATTAAATCAAAGGCCTAGAATTAAACACTATTAGATCTAATGGTTAGGATATTTTTGGTATTTTTCAAATTATTTTTTGAAAAAATCAATATCTTACTCGCGTGAAGAAAAGGTAGAAAATACATGAATAGTAGCTAAATAGTAACAAAATAAATAGTACGCTTAGATTTTTATCTTTTTCCTCTACTTTTCTTTTTTTTTTTTCCTTTTCTTCCTCTCTGGCATATTTTCATTGGCTATTTATAGTGAATGAAGAGGGGATAGAAAATCACGTGATGTGCAAAATTTCAACGTTACAGCTGCACCGCCTACCATCGGCAAAAACCCTCCGCCTACTATGACAAAACCATATTATTTTTTTTGTTATTATCTATAATAATAATAAATATTTATAGGGGTAAAATTAAAAACTCAAATCAGTATTAGAAAAAGCTTTTCAACAGTTTTGACTAAAAATAGCCTGAAACTCATTTTTTATCCCGATCAATATGGTGGGACCCATATTGACCTGATGGACTCGGCTTTGACCCAAAACGGCCCAAAACTCATTGTTTTATTCCGGTCGACATGTGGGACCATTAACCCGGTGGACTCGGTTTTGACCAAAAATGACGGTTTTGACTCGAAACTCATTTTTTAACCTGATCGACATGGTTTGACCCGTATTGATCCAGTGGACTCGATTTTGACTGAAAATGATGGTTTTGACCTGAAAAGGCCTGAAACTCATTTTTTTTATCCCAATCAACATGGTTTAACCCGTAGTGACCCAGTGGACTCGGTTTTGATCGAAAGATACGGTTGACCCGAGAAAAATATATTTTAAACTTTTTTTTTTATTTTTTAATATTATTTTATGAATAATAAAATAAAATAACATTCGAGAAAATCTTAGTGAATCCAAAATTGGGTTACAACATTAACAATTTATAATCTCATTGGAACCTCCTTTGTGTGTCAAAGCTTTAGCAACTTGGGATATCATTGGAAAAATAATTGGAGAGGAACTACAGGTCTCCACAATGTCTGATTGAATG
>NW_011503312.1:10291-10453 GCF_000495115.2 Populus euphratica
TAACCACGTCGACGCCTTTATTACCTTACTAGGTGCCTAGGCACATTGGAAGAGATCTTTCATATTTTCTATTGGGCCGAACTACACATTCATCATAGAACTTATAGGCTTTTAAATGTTAATGTTTTTTATGATAAGTTAATATCTTTTCTTGATCATGCT
>NW_011503312.1:10713-11665 GCF_000495115.2 Populus euphratica
TATATTTGTTTAAGTGTGTTTCAGGTGATGTCTTCTATACTCTATCTTTCTACCATAAAACATTAAGGACAATGTCTCATTTTTGTTAGGAAGAAAGGGTAGTAATTGATATTACAAATAAAAAATAAATAAATTAACTAACTGTGTTTTCTATTTTATAAACTATTTGCAAAACTGTTATTACTAGAATGATAGAGTAAATGAGTTCTTTTGTTATAGTGACTCTTGAGACACATCTTAGTAAACATTTTTAACAAGTTCTATCAGAATACTTCTTGAAATATTTAGGTTTACAAACTCTCGCATTGTTATCACTTAATTTTACTCATATACTCATTTAACAAGTATTCTTAAGCCTACATTCTTAACAAGGTCTATCAGAATACTTATTCTTACACCATATTAAGTTTATATTATACTTATTCTTAAGCCTTCATTTACCATAAATTAAAGGTATCTTATGGTATTAGATTTTTTTATTATAAAACATGCTTTAGTTAAGGAGTTATTGATACTTCAAGTGCGAAATGATGATATAAAATCTTAATAAAAATACACTTTTAATTACTAATCATCATGCTCACAGACCGACTGCCTTTTGGCCTTTCCATCAGCCACCTAAAACAAGTCCAACAACAACGTCCCTTTCTCAGTCATTCCTCCTCACTACTAGCCACATGAAGTAGAGGAGAAGAAGAAGAAGCCCTCTTAGCTACCAGATTTTCCATCGATAGATGGAAAACCAACAAAGAAGGGAGACAGTGAAGGAATTGGATAGATCTAAAAAACAAAATAAAATTGACTGCTTGTGCGTTTTTTTTTGTTGCAGGTCATGGTGAAAGCCATTATAGGCAAGGAAAAGAAAAGAGGAGGGAACCGTTCCAAAGCCCCCCTACTTGTTGGACTTTCCTATGGTGGCACGTGAACCCACCTGTCGCTAGTGGCAGTGGCG
>NW_011503324.1:0-1044 GCF_000495115.2 Populus euphratica
ATATCTTTCTTCACCTAACTTCCCTTCTTCCTTATCTGTCTTTAATTTACTCTCGATCATCTTCCACTTGAAACCTCTATTGGATATCTTGTACTGATCAACTTGATCCAAATATAGAAGTTTGGCAACTATTGTAGTTGTATTCTCAATTCTTTGTCTGAAGTATACTTTAAAAGGGTCATTCGGAAAACTTAAGATCTGAGCATACTCTTTAAGAGTAGGAGTCATATCAATATCCTCGAAGGTGAAACTCTGTATCTTGGATCCCAGAAATGCATCAAGGCTTTGATTGCTGAAATCTGAACAAGCATTCTTATTAGATGGGCAATTCTTCCATACTTCTTCTCAAACAGATTCTCATCAATATATCCCAGAAGAGGGGCCAACTTTTTATGGTGTCTATGGAATAGTGCACTTTGGTTATGTGTGGTAATTCCTCAACCTTGGTTCTTGGGCAATCCCCTTCGACTACTTGCATCATCTCAGATCTTTCCCCATATTTCAAAAGGGTAAGGAAAGTCATGGTCTTAGCTCAAAAATCTTGTAAAGTTTAGACAAATTCTAGGTTATTATATGAGGGATATGTTTTCTAACTGGTCTCAAAAAGGTCTATGAACTACCTAGTGAGCACCTCACGTGAAGGCAGTATAGGGGTTTACAAGGGATGGTTGGGGCACTATGTGACTGTCATTACCAAGTAAACACTCAGTTCATAGTTGGATGTTTCACGAATCTGAACCCCGACTGAAAGTCATGGGGCAGATCGCTACTCCCCTCCTATCCTAGAATTGGGTTTTCTTGCCAAAAAAATGCATGAATGCATGTATTTATGTATGAACAGGAAATAAAGGTATTGAATAATAAAATTAAATAGACCAAAACGAATAATCAAACAATCAAACAATCAAATCTTAGTCCGACCAAACAGGGCATCCCCAATGGAGTTCCCATTCTGTCGCACGTTAAAAATTCACGTGGCATCGGCTGACGATTTTTTTTCCTGTTATTATTATTTGTGTTTTGCTTGGTTCTTTTGAAGTCGCC
>NW_011503324.1:1271-3487 GCF_000495115.2 Populus euphratica
CTTATTGGGTTAAATCCTAACCATTCTAAAGTCTGAATTTTAATATTACTTTTATTTACACCTTGTATCTTTAATACCCGAGGGTGTACTTTATCGTGTAATTTTACACCCCACAAATATTAAAGTCTACATCTGAATCCTAAAAAAGGGGTTAAAAAGGGAAAAAAAGGTTTTTGATATTTTGGCCAAACCTTAACGGATAATCATAAACTAGTTATGATATCCATTTTTTGGATTTTTAAATCGTGAGAAAGATGTAATTTGTTTTTTGATTTTTCAAACAAAACATGGAAAATTATTTATGACTTGGCCGTATGCAAATAAATATTTTTTCCTTGTTTTTTTTTGAATTATTTTTTTGTTTTTGAATATTTCGAAGAAAACCAGGTATTTTAATACTGAACTTGTATCTTACAATGTAAGTATACAACCCAATATTAAGCAAACTTGGTAGAAAAATATTTAAGAAAATCACAAATTTTTTTGAAATGATTTTAAAGTTTTTTTGAAAATTTTTTAATTTTTTTTGTTTATTTATAATATAATATAATATAATATAATATTGGCTGGAGTTGTTGGTGTGGCTGAGGAGGAAGCTGCTACTCGGGCTGCTGCTGGTAGGAGTGGAAGATGCTGGAAAGGATGGTTGTCGCTGCTGCTGCTGCTAGGGTGACGGTGGTGGAGAGAAGAAAAAGTTTTGTAGAGAAGAGAGGGAGAGAGAGAGAGGTGTTGCAGGCTTCGGTGAGGTTGCTGGGTGATGGATGGGATGTGGTGTTTCGTGGGAAGGATGGCGACGAGGTCAGTGGTGGTGGCTAGAGGCCACGACGGAGAGAAAAAAAGAAAGAGAGGGCTGGTCGCAGGAAAAACCGGGCAGAAAAAGCTGATTTTCGGCCAACTTTGGGTTCGATTCTCTCCTCTATCTAAGCATGAAATTTGCTCCTATTTATAGGGATGGAAAGAGGGTAATCTCGTCTTCAATGGGGAAAAATTCTCAGCCCTTGATTCGACTCGAGGAATCGAGGCTATTGGTTCAAAGTGTGCACCTCGAACTGCCAAATTTGGAAAATCCAAGGCTGCAGGTTGCCCGAGGTGGCCACTTTAGGCCAATAAACGGAGCCGTTTCAAAGTTTGTCGACCCAACCGGACCATTCTCGAGGATAAATGGGTTTCAGGTGGACATGTTGGTGCACGCGTTGTCGGATTTGGTGGCCAAATGAGGCAGAAAATGCGTTTGGAAAGCTACTATTCGGGCAACTTTGTGGGGAAGACGATGAATAGTAACTAGGCGACGCGTCGCCTGGTCCCTTCCCCTTTTTGTTTTTCTTTTTTTTTTAAATCCCAAAAACGATGCCGTTTTGGGTTAAAATTAGGGATTTGCTGATTTTTAATTTGGTCCTCCAGCTTTCAATTTCTTTCAATCAAATCCCTAATTGACCCTAAACTTCTGATCTAATGTAATTTGGTCCCGGCTTAACTTCAACTTCAGCCCTAGATTTACGTGCCTTTTGCAATATGGTCCTTGGTCTTGGATTTATGCAGTTTCGTCCTTGATTGACCATTAAACTTTCAATTTCTTCAATTAGACCCCCAGATTTGGTCAATTAGACCTCTATAGTTCGGCGCCTTTTGCAAATTGGTCCTTGACTTTGGATTTTGTCAATTTAACCCCTAATTGGCCCCAAAACTTCAATTTTCTTTCAATTAACTTGGTAAAAATTAAATTTGGTCTCTTGAAATTCCAATCTTAATTAAGCCCAAATTAGACTCCCAAACTTAATTTTTTCACCAATTAAGCCCCAAATAAAATTAATTTCACCCATTTAAAGTATAATTAAGTCCTTGCACTTAATTAAATCCTTCATTTGGACCTAAATTAATTCTTAAACATAATTAAATTTAATTTGGCCCATGATTAAATCAAATTGGCCTATTAAAAATTTAATTATGTTATTGGACTTAATTTTTATGCAAATTTGTCCAATAATCATTTAATTTGACCTTGAATTTGCATTTTTCTCCAATTTTGAGCACAATGGGGCGCTAATAAGTCTTGAATCTCCTTCGAAAATTGCAGCTTGATTTTTGCCTATTTTTGCAGTCTTTCTAGATCAGCTTTCTCCACATTGCCAACCTTTATTTTATTTATTTTATTTTTATTTTGAAAAAAAGTGAATTTTAGGAAATAACCCAGAATTGGGTTATGACAGTTGCCCCCC
>NW_011503324.1:3816-11596 GCF_000495115.2 Populus euphratica
CCTACTTCTCAAGCTCAATGACGGTATTGCTTTTTTTTTATGGCATTAAATATAGAATGGTTTTGGGAAGCCTTCAATACCTCTCCCTCACTCGAATAGACATGTCATTCATTATGAATAAATTGTCCCACTTCATGCACAAACCAACTCAAACCCACTGAATAACAACCAAGAGAATGTTGTGCCACCTAAAGCAAACCATATTTCATGATCTTAAGCTAACTTGCTAGATATATCCCAGCCTTACCATTTTTTTATATTGACTGGGCAAACAACCTTGATGGTTAAACCTCCATTTTAGCTTACATTAGTTTCCTAGGTTCCAATCCAATCTCATAAAACTCAAAGAAACATGTTGTGGCACAGTCATCAACTGAAGCTATATATAGGGTCTTTGCTACTACAACCTTTAAAACTATATGGATACATTCTTTTTTCTAAGAATTACACTTCAAGTTTCACTTCCATCCAGTTTGCTATATGACAATCTTAGAGCTACACACTTGAGTTTCAATTCTGTTCAACATTCAAGGATGAATCATATCCAAGTTGATCTCCACTTTATTTCGTGATTTGGTTCAAAAAGGCAGTCTTTAAGTAAGAGATGTACACACTCAAGACTAGATGACAGATTGATTGATAAAGCCCCTTTTTCGGCAATGAATAGAACTATTAGAGGCAAAATTGCCTTTTGTGATAGCAGCTCAATTTTGATAGGCTGAATTAAGGCAGATTACTCTCAAGAAAATCCACAAGATTCTTAGCCTACTGATTAGTACTTAAAAGTGCATTTTTATCATGGTTTTATATCATCATTTTGCACTTGAAATATCAATAACTCCTTAACTAAAATATGTTTTATAATAATGTATCTAATAATATAAGATACCTATAATTTATGGTAAATATCTATTTTTAATGCAGGCCTATCACATAAATGAAAGGATTGATTGATGACTTGAAGAACTTAAATTGCAAGGATAAAGAGATGGCCAAACATAGAAAAGAGATGTCGGTGCAATCCAAACCGGAACACTGTTCGGTAATTGGGTCATATCTAGAGCTATATATCTCAGATTTAGGTCCAATTTATATGGATGGAAAGGTAAGACATAGGCCTACAACTTTCATATGGAGCCCAAGATCTAAAAAGGCCATTATCAAGTCCAAATTGTAGCAACAACAAAGAAGCCCGAATCTGTCTTCCAGCCCGAGCACTGTTCGGTATTTTGGCCATATCTAGAGTTCTAGAAGTCCAAATGAGCTGAAGTTTTTACACAAGAAAGCTGAGACAATTGCCTACAACTTTCATGTTTACAACTGGCTCCAATTTTGACGTTATCAATGACGTTTTGGGCAGACAAGAGAAGATAAGGATTGTCACCAAGTCAAAAGTTGGCCACCCACTTATCAATTAGTCATCAAATCAATAGTTCCCATTTTTGGCCTATAAAAGGAGGCATTTGCCATGCATTTAGGCATCTTGATTTCCAGATCAAGATCATGCTCTTCCTTTCTCTCTTTGTATTTTTTATGCTTTGTTTTCATTAATATTAAGTTTATGCCTTTCATTTCCTTTCCTTTACTTAGTTAACTTTTATGTTCTTATTTTGTTTATCTATTTTGCTTTCTTTCATTATGTCTAGCTAAGTTAATTATGTCAAGGTGAAAAGGTTACACTAATGGTGTAAGAATAAGTATAATGTAAACTTAATATGGACTTTAATGTTTGATACTAACATGTTTTATATTTGCTATCTTGTTCACTCTTTAATACTTTGCTTGTTAAATAACTAATCTTGATTTATGTTGTATAACACTTGGTACAACAAATGCTTGGCACTTTCATAGCCCATAATGTATGGTATAACCGACACCTGAGCTATGAAAGGAACTTGATTTATTGTTAACATAAGTTATAATCATGAATGCTTGACGAGATTTACAAGTATTAGCATTAATTGAATAAGATGACTAATGTAATCATGTTAACAATATATAATCTGATTGGAACCTCCTTTGTGTGTGGTTTCCAATTCAATAATAAGAGTTTATACTATACTTGTTTGATATACCATTAGTGGGAAGACATCAATCTTTTATTCGTGTCACCTACAATTATGTAAATTCTTACCAAAACTAGTACTACCAATTACTATAATCTGAGTTGCATAATTCTAGCCAATAAACTTGTATTCTTCTATATTTAGCCTATTATAATTCCTCAATTAGAGTATAAAATCTGTATATATTAGACACCAAATAATAATAATAATAATATTGATGTGAATTTCCATCAAAACTCTCTCTCTACATTTTCTTTAAAACATAAACTCAGTTTTAAATTAAGCCATATTTTTAATAAAATTACAATGTTAGTTGTCAAGGGGCGGGCGCTACGTTTCCACCTCTTAACATATGTGTGAAGAGGGTTTTAGCTGTAATCATAAAATTATTATTATAAGGTTCATGAGTCACCACCTTGTATTTAAGGTTACTAATAAACCCATAGTCTGTGAGAGTTTGAATAAAGGATTGGTTGTATAAATAAAAGATATATTCCCCCTAATGCACCCTACCTGAGGTAAGCTACATTATTGTTTGATTGTTTTGTAGGTTAAATTTTTATTTGTTAGTCTCGTCTAAGGTTCAAGACAAATCTTCCATTGATTAGAAAATCTCTACTTTATCATGTTAAATCCTAACCGTTCTAAGGTCTAAATTTTAGCATTGTATTTACTTAATATTTTTTATTTTTAATACCCAAGAGCATACTTTAAAATGTAATTTTACACCCTAAGTATTAAAGTATACAACTAAATCCTAACACTATATATATTAATTAAACAAAATAATTGCTGGAGGATTTTTGATTTTTTGACCAAACCCTAATAAATAATCATAAATTGGTTACAATATCTATTTTTGTATTTTTTAAAACATGATAAAAATATAATTTTTATTTTTTAGAAAATATGCGTGAAAAACCTTCTAGGATTTGGTCATATATGTTGTTACTCATTTTTTGGTTCCCCATAAAAAAAATAAAAAATATACAAAAAATACATATAAAAAAATATATTCGAAAGGAATAAAAAAAAAGAGTGAGAAAAGGATGTTTGAACTCCCATAAAATGGCTAGGAATTGGTTGAGGAGGTTCAAAAATACAAAAATTAAAATTTGACATTATAAGAGCCTTGTTGACAAAGAAAATTCAAGTTGAGGAAAAAAGTCTAAAATCAAATGTTTATGAACTCAATTAAATTTTATCCAAGGTTTAATTAAATCTATGGAGGGTTTGATTGCAAGAAAATTGATTTTTAAGTCAATTTAGGCTTTTATTGGATGAAATTAAAGTTTTGAGGTCCAATTATAATTTTAAAGATTTGATTGCAAGAAAGTAGGGACTTAATTGCATAATTATTGAAGTTTGTTGGCCAGTTAGGGACTTGATTGAAACAATTCAAAACCAAGGATTAAACTGGAAAAGGTGCTAAAATCAAGGGATCCAATTACAATTTATTCGGGGACTTGATTACAAAATTAAAAAAACATTCAAGGACCAAATCAGAAATATACATTTTGAATTAGCAGACAACGTCGTTTCGTTGACAACTGTTGATCACCTTCTTCATCAGCAACGGTTTCGACAGTGAATGAGTGACACGACTAAAAGATTGATGTCTTCTCCCAAGTGTAGGAGTGTCAAAGTAATAAATAACCCGGCAAGACCAGGGTCGAACCACATGGAGGTTAATTGTACAAATTATAAACGACAATTATAAACAATAATAATAGTAATCACAACAATAACAATACTAATAGAAATAGTAGTAGTAGTAGTAGTAATAAAGAAAGAGATGGAGAAGAAGAAAAAAAAGATGAGAACTTTGAGATGGAATATCAATGTAAGGATTAAACAATGATAATAACAAATGTCAAGGTTAGAGGTTCCACTAATGATATGTCAAACAAGTACAATATAAACTCTTATTGTTCTATTGGAAACCACACACAAAGGAGATTTCAATCAGATTATAGATTGTTAACATGATTACATTAGTCATTGCATTGAGGGTTATTTATTACTTCGACACTCCTGCACTTGGGAGAAGACATCAATCTTTTCGTCGTGTCAAGTTTTTGGCGCCGTTGCCGGGGAGGTAAGTTCTTGTATAAATTATAGTATTTATTTTATTTTCTCTTTTCACTTTTCTTGTGTATAACTTTATTTCTTTTCTTTTGTTTCTTTTTATTTTGTTTTCTTCCTCCTGCTTTTGCTTTCTTTTTTTTTTTTTTTATTTTATTCCTACACGTGCATGAGAGTGTGGTCACGTACATCAAGTGGTAGACTTTGTAGGGTATCCTCATCATTTTCAGAAAATATGGCTGAAGAAGATAATCAATCACTTCAAAATGAGAATAATGAGAATAACCAAGCAAAGTATTAAAGAGTGAACAAGATAACAAATATAAAACATGTTAGTATCAAACATTAAAATCCCTATTAAGTTTATACTATACTTATTCTTACACCATTAGTGTAACCTTTTCACCTTGACATAATAAACTTAGCTAGACATAATGAAAGAAAGAAAAATAGATAAACAAAATAAGAACATAAATAAGATAAAAGTTAACTAAGTAAAGGAAAGGAAATGAAAGGCATAAACTTGATATTAATGAAAACAAAACATAAACATTACAAAAAATAAAAAGAGAGAAAGCAAGAGCATGATCTTGATCTGGAGACCAAGATGCCTAAATGCATGGCAAATGCCTCCTTTTATAGGCCAAAATTGGGAACTATTGATTTGATGACTAATTAATGAGTGGGTGACCAACTCTTGACTTGGTGACAATCCTTATCTTCTCTTGTCTGCCCAAAACATCATTGATAACGTCAAAATTAGAGCCACTTGCATAAAAGTTATAGGAAATTGTCTCAGCTTTCTTGTGTAAAAACTTCAGCTCATTTGGACGTCTAGAACTCCAGATATGGGCCAAATACTAAATAGTGCTCATTTGTCTCAGCTTTCCTTTTATTGTATTCCTACACGTGCATGAGAGTGTGGTCATGTACATCAAGTGGTAGACTTTGTAGGGTATCCTTATCATTTTCAGAAAATATGGCCGAAGAAGATAATCAATCACTTCATAATGAGAATAATGAGAATAACCGTGCTAGAACACTTAGAGACCACATGAATCCCACAAGAACAAGTGCACCATCATGCATAGTTTTTTCTCCCGATGCATCTCATTTTAATTTTAAGCTAGACATTATTCAACTTTTACCTTCTTTTCATGGCTTAGAATTGGAAAATCCATACTTGCATTTAAGGGAATTTAAGGAGGTTTACAACACATATAATAATTTAAATTGTAGCATGAACACCATCAGATTAAAGCTTTTTCCTTTTTCATTAAAAGATAAAGCTAAAACATGGCTACAAAATTTAAGACCAGGATCTAAAACATGGCTACAAAATTTGAGACCAGGATCCATTCGTGCTTGGGATGAAATGCAACAACAGTTTTTAAAGAAGTTTTTCCCATCTCACAGAACAAACTCTTTTAAAAGACAAATCACCACTTTCACTCAAAAACTAGGAGAAACATTTTACCAATGTTGGGATAGATATCGAGACTTGCTTAATACTTGCGCTCATCATGGTTTTGAAACATGGAGATTGGTTTCATATTTTTATGAAGGGTTAACACCTAGAGATAAACAAATGGTTGAATTGATGTGCAATGGAACTTTTAAAGATAAAGACCCTGATGAAGCAATGAAGTACTTAGACTTGTCAGCTGAAAATGCTCAAAATTGGGACACCGCGGGTACATATGAGGCACCGAGTAAAACTCAACCTCATACATCTAGTGGAGGTATGTATAACCTTAGAGAAGATCATGACCTTCAAGCCAATTTTGCATCTTTAGCTAGAAAAGTCGAGGCACTAGAATTGAAAAAGAGTGGTCAATTAAAATCTGTTGAAAACATTGTGTGTCAAATATGTGAAACAAATGAACACTCAACCAATAACTGTCCAACCTTGCCTTCTTTTAAGGAATGCCTCCATGAACAAGCCCATGCTTTAAATAGTTTTGAAAGGCCCAATCATAACCCATATTTGCAAACATACAATCCTGGTTGGAGAAATCACCAAAATTTCAGTTGGAAGAGTGACAATGCAAAAACTTCACAACCACAGTTTCAAGCACACCATAATTTCCAAAATTATCATGGATATGTACCTCCTTATGATCGACCTCCTACAAGAAATTTTGAGGAAACTTTGTATGCATTCATTGAAAAGCAAGAGACAATCAACACTCAACTTGCTCAAAGCATAACAGATTTTAAAGATACTCTTGCAAAATTCACATCTGCTCTCAATTTTCAAGAGAAAGGTAAGTTTCCATCTTAACTACAACAAAATCCCAAGGGCAATATAATGCAAATGCAAATTGTTCTGGAAGTCAACACATGGATCAAGTCAAATCAGTCATCACTCTTCGCAGTGGTAAGGTTATTAAAAAACCCACTCTTGAACCTTGTGAGAAAGATGATGAGTCAATCTCTAAGGGTAAGGAAGGGGTTGAATCTGAATATTGCAAGGAAAAGACTGATTCCCTGCCAGCACTTCCATTTCCTCATGCCATGACCAATCAGGAAGACATCGATGATGAAAAAGGCACCGAAAATATTGATGAGGATCTTTTATCAAAAGTGACAACAGATTCGACACCCGACATCACACCAATCAATTATTCTTTTCCTGATGAATCTCTACTTTCTCTTTGTTCAATGCCTTGGTTTGCTAAAAATATTAATTTTCTTGCTTCAGGATTTTTGCCAGCTCACTAGAGTACCGAAGACAAAAGAAAATTTTTGAGCAATGTGCAAACGTTTATTGGGATGACCCTTACTTATTCAATTATCGTCCTGATCAAATATTTCAAAGATGCTTTCCCGATAATGAGGTAAGTAATTTCATTAAATTTTGTCACTCTAAGGCACGTGGGGATCATTTCTCGTCAAAAAAGAGGACTGTAGAAATCTTACAAAGTGGATTTTAGTTGCCCACCATATTCAAGGAGTCACATGCATTCCGCAAAAACTGTGAAAATTGTCAAAAGGTGGGATTTATTTCAAAACACAGAGAGTCTTTAGATAATCTTCTATTGTCATAGTCGAGATAAGTATCGTGCAATTCATGACTTATGAACCTATTTTCATAAAGAACATGCTTGATATAGTCTTAGGAATCTGACTAAAAAAGACCTAGTTTGCTAGTTTTTAAGAAAACTAGATGGAAAGCCTATCCCCAACCCATAAAGGGCGTTTAAGCCGTTCTTGGACGTAAAACTAAGGGAAGATGTGAGTCACAATCATAACCACCTATACATATGCTTTTTTTTTTTTAAAAAAAAGAAATAAATAAAGAGAGAGAAAGTGTGTGTGCGAGACTCCAACTGGCCTACATATAGGTGGTTTGATTAGCTTTTTAATTTCTCATCTATAAAATCCCCTCTTCCTTCCTTTCATTTCTAATCAACCCATACATTCAACAAATACAGAAGTGTGTAGAGATGGCAAGTTCCTCAGGTCATCATATAAGAAATATTTGTGTTTTCGGTGGATCTAGTCCTGGGAAAGAAAAGGAGTTTTTAGAATCAGCCAATCATCTTGGTCAAGTGCTAGTTGAGAGAAAGATTCATTTAGTGTATGGGGGAGACAGTCTTGGGTTAATGGGAGGTGTGTCAATAACT
>NW_011503316.1:0-11650 GCF_000495115.2 Populus euphratica
CTTTACACTTTATCTGAAAAAAATATTTTTTATTCTTTACATTTTAAATATTTATCACTCTATACTTGGCCTATTTATGCCATTCCTTTTGTTTTTTTATCTTTATTCTTTTGTATTTTTTTCTTTACACTTTTTTTTGAAACATTATTATATATAGACTAAGAAAATGGTGTTTTACTTTAACAATTACAATATTGTTTTATTATTTTAGTACATAAAAATTAAATTGAAATCTTACATGTTTTTATTAATGCATATGATCTTCACTTTATTTTATTGTACATAAGCATCAAATTTTTAATTCATAGTTAAATTTTTCACTCATTGTCATAAAATACACTTACACATTCATTACTTTGCGTTATTAAAAAATATCTGACTTGTAGTGAAGTGAGTCTAATAGATGTATTAACATTTCTTTGCATTTATTAGCATAAATAGTTCTTGATTATTTAATTAAATGCATACATAGGTTTTTTTATTTATAATTATGATTATTTTTCTATTGTAAAAGTAAACATGTTAGAAAAGCTTGTATGTTTTTTTTTTGGATAAAAAATAAATTATCCATCTCGTGAAACTATAATAAAAGCTAAATGATATGAAGAAATCACTGTAGATTAAGAGACATTTCACTATGAATTATAATAGTAGTTTCACTTTCAATTTCTCATCTTTCCACTCAAGACAATTCTTTGGCTTTTTTTTTCCTTCCCAGTGAATGGGTGGCACTCGTGCCATTTAGAAGGTATGTGTGACACTTCTCGGTAGCCAAATCTAGCCATCCATTGTCTTCCTGGATGCGCCATCATGCTCTCTTCCACATGGTGTAGCTCGTGTAGATAGATAATGGTTGAATTGTTATCGATGATTGATTATTTATATTTTTTTTCTTTTCTCTCTCCTGACACCTAAAATGCATAATTATCCTTTTTATTTGTTGTTTGTTGAATCAAACATATTTATTATATTCAAGTACCTTGGGTCTAGCATGGTTTGTCAAACTCAAGAAGCTAGGATTTGACAAACCGCTATGGTCTGGCATGGTTTGCCAGACCTAAATCATTTAGGTCTGGACCTATACGCTTAGGCCTGACAACCATGGTAGACCCACGTGACTGGGTCTAGCAGCCATATCTTTTCTTCCAGATTCATTAAGTCTTCCATTCAGGAAGACTCCATATCTTTTCTTCTTAATAGCATTCAATGATGAAATGACAGACTCTTTCATATAGCAATAGATGCCATAAAGTAAGGTAGAAGAAGCACTTAAAGAACTAAATAAACTTTATAATAAAACTAAACACATATAGTCTAGTGTTGTTTAAAAAATATATAAAATAATGTTGGTGGTGGTGAAAAATCACAAACAACCACTCATTAAATAAATGTTGTCTTTTACATTGAGTTAGGTTAAAAAAATATAAAAAAATAAAAATTCTTAAAAAAGACAAAAAAAAGAGAGAAAAAAAGGGAAAAGATAGAATTTCTATTGAAGTAATAACAAATTCTTAAACATAAAAAATAAACTATTTCTATATGAATATATGATTTGAAATTTTAGATCTAAAATGTTAGATTAGATTTTTGTTATGATTTGTTATTTATAAATAATTTATGAACTTGAATTTCTGTTTAGGATACTTCAACAATATTTTCAATATTTTTTTAAAAATAAAATAATTTATAAATCTCAAGATTTTAATAATCATTTGCTCAGATTCTGATAGGCACTACATCTAATCTATAGATGAAATTTATATATAAAAACAATTAAAGAGGCTTGGACTCGAGCCTAGACACACCTAAACAAAGCAATCCAAGTCTCTTGGACTTGATATGGCTTCCAAACCCAAGGTGCTTGGGTCTTGCTATAGCTATTAGATCTCAAGACTTTTGGATTTATCAAATTGCATATTTATCAAACTACTAGACCTAAAAATTAGGTTTGGCATGGATGTCGGCCCTAAATTGGGTTTGACATAAAATTTAAATATAAATTACTAATATATTTAAAAAAAAATTCCTTTGCAACACAAATTTATATAAAAGGGTTTAGACAAACATGATAAAAAGTTAAAAAGCTAAATAAATTGTAAAATGAAACTAAACATATATAGTTCAGTATTGTTAAAAATAATATAAAATAATGTTGTTATTGAAGAAAAATCACAAGTTTCCACCCATTAAATAAACATTTTTTTACATTGAGTTTGATTAAAAAATATAAAAAATATAAAAAAAAAGACAAAAGAAGAAAAAGATAGAAGATATAATTTATGTTAAAGTAATAAAAAATTCATGAATATAAGAGATGAACAATTTCAATAGGAAGATATGAATTGAATTTTCAAATTTAAAACGTCAAATTGAATTTTTGGGATGATTTTTTGTTTATAAATAATTTATAAGCTTGAATTTTTGTTTAGAATATTTTAAAAATAATTTATTTTTTATATAAAAAATTATAAGTTTCAGTATTTTAATTATCATATGTTCAGATTCTGATAAGCATTATACTTAATTCATATATATATATATATATATATATATATATATATATATAAAATTAAATAGGCACCTGCGCCTAAATACATCAAAAACAAAAATATATAAGATATTTGGGTTTAACATGAGTGTTAAATCTAAGTAGATCCAAGACACTTGAGTCTAACAAGATTATCAAATCCAAGATGTTTAGGTCTTGCATAATTGCAATATTCAATTTACTTGGGTTTTGCTACGCTATTAAAATCAAGATGCTTGAGTTTGGTATAACTATTAGATTTAAATTTTTTAGGTCTAGCATAATTGTTAGGTATACAATACTTAAAATATTTTTTATATTTTAAAATTTTTAATATTGATTCACTCGGAAGAGAAAAATATACTAATAGCTACTAAAAAACTAAAGAGAATGATTACATGTGAATTCATTTTTTAACAAATAATTCGATTTAATTTAATTTTTTAATTAAAAGGGAAACCAACCAACCGGTACCTGGGAAGATTTTTTTAACGACCAATGCCAAGACAACGCTGGTATAGTTTTCGTTTAGATGTTGACAGCTGAAAGTACTGTACTAAACAAGTGAACCTTGTTTAATTGAGTATACAAGTACTCTACTAAATTATTGGTCATTTAGATACCATCAAGAAGTTTGGATTCCTTTATTTTTTCGAATAGACTGGGCAAAGATTCATCCAAATAATTGAAATATGCATGCAATAATTTTATGTGTGATATCGATTGGGTCATCACTTAATTTGCATTGGTTTCACAATCATTCCAAGGAAGAAAATTTTATTACGAAACTTCAAGTTGCTTAATTTGACTCTTTGGCTAAAACACTAGCTCAGCAACCTATGCTATATTACTGTGTTATTTTTTTATATAAAAAAATAATGTTAAGATTTAGATAATAGATACGACTTAATTAAATAAGTTAATTTTATTTTAATTAAATTTTAAAAAAAGCAATGATATTGAATGGACCAAAAAAAATTGTGATAATTTAACAACAAAAAAACTTTCTTACAAAAAGAAAAATATGATATAGCGCAATTTTCAACTAATTAAATACATAAGAATGAAATCAAATTTTAAAAGATAGGAGCAAAAAATATTAAATTTTTTTTAAAAAATTAATTTATAAAAAAATAAGTCAACCTAAATTAATATATCAAATCCACAACTCACATCATAAGATAATGATAATTCAAAAGAAAAGAAAACAAAGAGAATTATAAACCCTATTTTTAAAAAAAAAAGAAAAAAAGAAACAAAGTCAAATCCCAGTATGAAAAAGGAAAATTTATAAAAAAAATAAAATCTCAATCTGCATTAACTTTTCAAATCCATGGCCTTAGGTCATAACCAAAAGCACTACATTAAGAAAAATCATGAGATCCAACACCCAACCAATCAAATATTGAGGAATGGAATTGAGAAAAAAATTTAATTATATATAAGAATATAAATAAAACATTACAATTGAAAGAATAAGGATTAACATTGAAATAAAAAAAATAAATTAGAAGGAAACTAGTTTTTTTTTTGAAGAGTGAAATTAAAAAGAAAAATTAATTTAATAAAAGAATCAAAATCAAATCAAAATAATAAGAATTAAATTAAAAAAATAACATATCATGAATTTAAATTGAATGATGAAATTAAAACGAAATAAAATTTTATTAAAAATTAAAAAATTTAAAATTAAATTTAAAATCTCAGTAAATAAAACAACCATTCCAAAATTTTACATTGCTGGAAAGATTTCTGAGAGGGAGAAGATTAAAGAAAAGAGGGGAAAAACCACCCCCACCAACGCCTATAAGCATTGCCCTAACATAAAGACGAAGCGGTGAAGATTCTAAACCGAACCAAATGGCATTATTTTTAAAATATAAAAACAAAAACTATCCAAAAAAAAAAAGACTGATTACGTTAAAGTATGTAAAAAAAAATTAAAAGACACATGGACTGATTTGATTTTTAAAAAATTATACATATAATAAAATGAAACCTTTTTTTAGTGTAGAAATGACACCATTTTTTTTTTTCAATTTTGTTATGGTAGGGGTATTATAGGGATGGAAAATCTATAATTTTTTGTTTTTTTACTCGGATTTATTTTTCATTTTTTTCCCTTTATGCTTGGCATGTTTTTCACGTTACACTATGCTTATTTATTTTTCTTATTTTTATTTTTATTCTTGTGTAATATTTGTTTTTTTAGTGTTTATTTTTTTTACCCTTTTTTTAAAATATTTTTTTTTAATTTTTAATTTTTTATACTAGGAATATTTATATCATTTTTTTTTATCTTCACTCTTTTGTAGTTTTTCTTAACACCTTTTTTTTAAAAAAACCATTATATAAAGACTAAGAAATTAGTGTTTCATTGTAATAATTGCAATAGTTTTATTGTTTTTTTTACTGCATTAAAATCTTTCATTGCAGAAATTACATCATTATAAATGTTTTCAATTTTGTTATTGTAGGGATGATAAATCTGTAGTTTTATTTTTTTTTGAAAAAAGATTTGGTTATATTTTTCACTTTTTTTACACCACCATTTTTTTCTCTTATCTTCGTACTTTTTTTATGTTTTGTTTTTGTTTTCTTTTCTTTACACTTTTATTTGGAAAAAAAATTATTTTTTACATTTAAAATATTTATTACTCTACACTTTACTTATTTATGCTATTTTTTTTCATTCTTATCTTTATTTTTTTGTAATTTTTTTCTTTATGTTTTTCTAATAAATTATTATACAAAGATTTAAAAAATAGTGATTTAGTGTAGCAATTGCAATATTGTCTTATTTTTCTATCTCTTTAAAATCTTTCACTGCAGAAAAGGCATAACTGTGAATTTTTCTAATTTTTCTAATGAAATGATGAAAAATATGCAATTTTTTAAATAATTTCTCAGATTTTTCCCCTTTTTCTTCTTTATATTTGTCATATTTTTCGCTTTATCATTTAACTATTTATCACATTTTTTTATTCATATCCTCATTCTTTTGAAATATTTATTTTTTTTGTTTTTCCTTCTTTTTTTTCTTTACACTTTTGTTTTGGAAGAAAAATTATTATTTTTTATCACTCTACTCTACTCTACGCTTATAACTTATTTATGTCAATCTTTTTGTTTTTATCTTAATTCTTTTGTAATTTTATTTTTATTTTTTTTGTCTCTCTCTTTACACTTTTTTTGTGAAAAATTATTATACAAAGACTAAAAAAATAGTGCTTCATTATAGTGATTGCAATATTATCTTATTTTTTTAAAATATAAAAATTAATTTGAGATTTTACACTTTTTTAGTAATTCATATGACCTTCACTTTATTTTACTTTATGTAAATATAAACTTTTTAATTCACAGTTATATTTTTTATTTGATGTCAAAAAATTTACTTAGATATTTATTTTTTTGAGTTATAAAAAATATATTGGACTTGCAGTGAAATAAGTTTAATATATTCATTAATATTTTATTTTTTTATATTTATTAGCATAAATAAGTTTTGATTTATTTAAATAAATATATGCATAAGTTTTTAATTTATAATTATGATTAGTTTTTTTATTAAAAAAATCATGTTAAAAAAGCTTGCATGTTTATTTATTTATTTTTTTGCTAAAATATAAATTATTCATCCCGCGCTGGTGAAATAACTGCTAAAAAACTAAAGGGAATCATCACATTTGAATTCATTTTTTAACAAAAAAAATTGATTTAATTTTTTTTTAATTTAAACCGAGACGAACCAACCACTACCTGGTAAGATTTTTTTAACGAACAATGCCAAGACAACGCTGGTGTGGTTTTCGTTTAGATGGTGACAGCTGAAAGCACTGTACTAAACAGGTGAACCTTGATTAATTGAGTATCCAAGTACGATACTATAAACTCTAAATTATTGGTCATTTAGATACCATCAATAAGTTTGGATCCCTTTATTTTTGTGGATGAAATTAAGATTCCATTTAAGAACAGACTGCGCACAGTTCATCCAAATAATTGAAATATGCATGCAATAATTTTTATCTGTGATATCGATTGGGTCTTAACTTCATTTGCATTGGTTTCACAATCATTCCAAGGAAGAAAACTTTATTACGAAACTTCAAGGTTGCTTAATTTGAGGCTTTGGCTAAAACACTAGCTCAGCAACTCATACTATATTGCAGGGGGTTTTTTTATGTAAAAAAAATGATATTCAGATTCGGATTATAGATGCCATTTTATTAAATAAGTTAATTTTATTTTAATTAAATTAGAAAAAGCAATTATATTGAATAGACTAAAAAAATTGTGATAATCTGACAACATAAAAACATTTTTTCAAAAGGGAAAATATGATATAGCTTAATTTTCAACGGAAAATATGTTGTTTCGCCATGCTTTTAAAATGAAGAAACATCTGCTTGCTCCCAGAATAATTTGATAATAACAAATAAATCTTGTGTAAAGACTTCACAAACCCAATAACTAGTTCAATTATTTTTTATGGAAGAGCAAAATTGTTATTACATGGTTCCAATAAACATGACTCCTTGGTCTGGGTGAACAATGTTTTTTTTTCTAAAGGGTTGTATTTTTTGTTAATTAAGTTGTATTAATTTTATTTTCCACGTGTCATTTTACCTACATTTCACTATGGGTTGTATTAAAAGTTTTTTTATATATAAAAAAACCTAGGTGTTATCAATATGTTTTTGTACTTGTTGTACACATTTAACAAAATTGATGGAGAATTATATGTCAATAAATAATTAAAAAACTGTTAATTTTATTTTAAGACTAAGTCAAGAAGTTAAAGGATAAATATGAATTAAGATATTTAATATCATGTGGAAGAATTCTTTATTTTTATCTAATTATATGTCAAAATATTTTTTTCTTTTAAAAAATTAATTTCTATTGTAATTCCTACTTTTTGTATCATCATTTTTTTATTATAGTATTTTGAGATATGTTGTTTATTCGATAAAAAAATTAAAATGATTTTATTTCATAAAAATACTTTTAAAGGTATGAAATAAGAATCAAAAGACATCTCTTTAATTTAAACACCTTATATCTTATTAATGAAACCCTATTCTGCAACATTTGTTTTATAGCATAATTATTTTTTAAACAACAACTTATCATAACCATATAACCAAGTTTTAGTATAAATAAAACAATATTAATGTTTTTATATTTTTAATGCAAATATAAAAGAATAACATACTTTTCTCATGTTGTCACAAAAATCATTTTAAAATCTATTTGTAACAAATTAAATGAATATAAAAAATACATTAGCACATAATACAATAAATAAAATTATAACATATACTAAAATGCATTAGTATTTTATTATGGACTGCACCGTGCACTCCATAGTAAAAGATTAATGCTTTTATTTTTTTTTATATTTATGTTTTTTGTTTTTTTAAATTTTTTTCTATTTGTTTTTCATTTTTAATGTCTTTCGGTTTTTTTTTTATTTTTGTCTTTTCATAAATTGTTTTTGTTTAATATATTTTGTTAATATTAAATTTTTTTTATTTAGTTATAAGACTCTCATGATACACAGATCCCGGGTTTAACGAGTTAACCTGATTTGATGTGTTAACTTGATTTTTTTTTACTTTTTTTTAATTAATTTTTTTTCATTTAGTTTGTTAATGTTGAATTTCTTTCTATTTAACTATCAGACTTTCACGACATGTATCCCGGGTTTGACATGTTGACCTAGTTTTGGACTGCATGGTGCAATCTACGGTCCAAAAACTAAGCTATCTTTTTTTTTTCCTATTTTTTTTTTGTTTTTATGCCTTTTCATTTTTTTTTTGCTTTTTTCTTTGTTTTTTTTTTTTTTATTCCTTTTCATTTTTTTTTTCTTTTTTTTTTGTTTTTTTCCGTTTTAATTAATTGTTTTTGTTTAGTTTAGTTTAGTTTGTTAATGTTAATTTTTTTATTTAGTTATCAGACATTCATAACATAGATCTCGAGTTTGACGGGTTAGCCTGGTTTGACGAGTTAACCCAAATTTTTTTTTTGTTTTTTTCCGTTTTAATTAATTGTTTTTGTTTAGTTTAGTTTAGTTTGTTAATGTTAATTTTTTTATTTAATTATCAGACTTTCATGATACGTATCCGGGGTTTGACGGGTTAACCCAGTTAATTCTGGGTTAACCCATCAATTTTTTTTTTTCTATTTAGTTATCAAATTTTCATGACGCGAATCCCAGGTTTAACAGGTTAACCTAGTTTGAAGGGTTAACCCAATTAATTCATATTTGTTTTTCTTTTTCTTTACAGTGTAGTCCACAGTGAAAAGGCTTTGTTTGTTTTTGTTTTTGTTTTTTTTCCTTTTTAATTAATTTTTTCATTTAATTTAGTTTGTTAATGTTAAATTTTTTTCTATTTAGTTATCAAATATTAATGACATGGATCCCGAGTTTGACGGGTTAACCTGGTTCGACGGGTTAGCCCAATTAATTATGGGTTAACCTGTCAATTTTTTTTTCCTATTTAGTTATCAAACTTTCATGACACGAATCCAAGACTTGACGGATTAACCTGATTTAAAGGGTTAACTCAGTTAATTCAGATTTTTTTTTTCATTAGTTTTTTCCTTCATGTTGGTTTTTTTTTCTTTTTAATTAATCTATTTAATTATCACACTTTTATGACACCATCTTGCAGCCAGACCCACATCCAAGGTTATTGAGTTTGGTATTGCAGTCAGACCCACTTAAATTTGGATAATGCAAGTTTAATATTATTATTAATATTATAAATATGACTTTTGGGTCAGGCGTTGTAGCCAAACCCAACACTCTTGAGTATAGCTTTGCAGAAAGATCTAGCACTTTTTTATCTTAACTTTTTTTAATATTTTTTATATAAAAAACAAAACTTTAACCCGCAATGCAGCGGGTCATGCAACTAATTATGGAACTAAATTGTGTGTGTGTATATTGTTGAAACCTAACTCCGTGATTCATGTAATTTCTTTCACTAAATCTTTTTCTATAAGAAGCGTAGCTTATTGAATAAAAAAAATAGAATTTTGAAAAACAATTTTATTTTTATGGTAATAACTGATTTTGATTAAACTCTAACAAAAAAATAGTTTAAAAAATAATCAATAAGGGATGTACAAAAACAATGCTTGCTAATATAATAAAAGATATTATAATATTATTTTTTAAAAATGAATGGTATTTAACGGAATGATATCCTAAAAGTAACTTTTTTATTTTATTTAACTAATTATAATTAAAAAACAACAACATAGGGCTCAAAAATAAATATTCTAACAACCTTTGGTCTCCAAGACCGCTAGACCAGTTTTTCGAAGGGAAAAAAAAGGAGCAGGTCAGGGGGGAGGAAGGCTTGCAAGGGTAGGTCTGTGTGCCTATTTATTTGTATTTTGTTAGTTAAATTAGGCCGACAATGCCTCATTCCCCAATCTTTTTTTTTTATTTAAAATCAAACAATACATCATCCGTAGTTGTAGATGATTCATCTTATATTGTCAACCTCTGCCACCTTTGATGGCTAAAAATTCATGTTTATAAGTTACGAATCTAAAAAAACTATTTTAACTTTTTTTTTGCATTGAGAACACTTTAAAAACATTTGCTGGTAAGATAAAGATTAAAAAAACCCTAATAATTTTTTTTTTTATTAAATAAAACCTATTGACACTAAAATTGATTTTTATAATTAGAATGTGTGATAAACCAACAACCTTATCACTAATTCATTTTACAATAACTTTCTCTATTTTTCCCTACTCAAAAACTAAAATATAAATAAAATAAATTTATTGACTATAATGTTAAACTATCAAATAAAAGGGACCAAAAATAAATTTGTTAAAAATATTTAGGCATAGATTTTTCAAAAGGAATGGTTTGGAAAAGTAGACAAAAAAAGGCCTTGTATTGTTTTATCTTTGTTAAATTTGGGCCCCTAAAATTATTTTTTTTTTCTCAAGCAACAAAACTAAGTTATATATATATATATAAGCATCAATATAATATTGGGATATTCATTTGACATTTAAATGATCTCATTGAAAACAAATCAAAATATATCATGAAATTCAATTCAAAGCCAATATAATATAGAAGAATAGAATTCTTGAAAACAAAATTAATGATTGAATTACAAAATAATTGAATAGCTAAAAAAAACCACTAAGCAAATTTACAGTGTTTCTTCTCAAGTGATGAAGGAAAACCTACAGGAGATTTAAGTTCTTTTTAACTAGGGTTGGCTAGCATACCTTCTACACTAGATATGAATATGGATTGTGAAGATGTTTGAAATTATAGCTTGCTCCAACATAGAAACTTCTATATGATTTGGAATCCCCAGCGCAAGAACAGAATTCCACTTGCTAGCTAGTCCATGCATGAACAATCTATTTTTAATCAAATTTAAGAGACGAATTTAATTTTAGTGAACCAAAACTAGCTGAAAATACAGACCTATCATTGTCTAAAGAGAAACATAATAAAAAAAAGGGATGACTATTTATTAAGTTATGAGCCTATTTAATCTCTATTATGATGTATTGATCAAGTTATGACCCTATTTGATCTTTATTATGTTGTATTGATAACGATCATACATGAAACATTATCAAAGAAACTAAAATACAATGAATATATTTTTGTATACAAACAGTGTTGTGTGATTTCTAAAATTACTTTTTAGATAAATTTATTTTTATTTTTATATTCTTGTTTCTTCAATTAAATATATTTTTATCTTTATTATTTTTATCATTTTTATCGTGAAACAATAACCAAATACTACATTCATGTTCATAGTTGTTCTTTTGTGTCGCTCCTCATTTCTGCTTTCTAGTTTTGTTATTCTCAAGCGGCTTTTAAAATATCTTGATTTTACTCATTTAGTTTGTAAAAAAAATATATGGTATGGTTTTTAGATTCTTTGAACGTTGTTCGAAATTAGCCCACCAACATATACCGAGGACGGGGTTTTATTATTTGGATATGAGTGCTTCTCCTTCCATATTTAACGTTGTTTTTTCTACGGTCTTCTCTACATTCTCTTCATTATGATTAAATTCTATGCTTTCCCAGTTATATCTCATGTGTTGAACAAT
>NW_011503319.1:0-8075 GCF_000495115.2 Populus euphratica
AAATAAAATCAAGGGACCAAGCGAACTGGTAATTCAGTAAACCAATCACATAAAAAGAGGACTGCTAATTTAAAAGAAAATGTTGATATCTTTAAAAAAAATAGAGTCTCTTCAGCCATATATGTCGCGTCAGGTGAGCTTGTCTCCTTATGACATGAGTAATGGTAGATTAGTGATTATTGCCAGCACAATTAAACTCAAAATAAAACATTGCAAAGGAAAAAGAGAAAGTACCTGACTTATAACAGTAGAATCCAGCTTCTTTTTCGGACCCTTGGTGAGTAGTGAAATCAGAAATTCAATAAAGGGCTAAAAGATTCAATCAGCAGAAGAAAATCTCTTGATTGTTCAAACTTCAAATAAAAAAATTAGGGAAGCAAAGATAGCTACAACAGCTAAGGAGATCAAAATGATGGGGTAGTGGGCTTCAGATTCAGCAACCTGTACGTACTGAATCGTGATTTGAATTGCTGCTGTGAAGCACAAACTCAGGAGTGTCTTCCTTAATTCGGTTTCCAACTTAATTCGGTTTCCAAGTGTCAAGAACATTGTTTCGCTGTGATTCGTTGATGGTAAGAGGCAGTCGCCCTCTTGGTGGTGATTCTGGAGAAGTTGGATGCCGCTCTTGTGGAGATTGTGATTCTGAGATGGTACTAGAAGAAGAAGGAAGGGGTTGCGATGATTGCGATTCCAGGTCGTCAATATTAGGAGGAGAAGCTGGCAATCTTGACGGCAGGTGTGATGTTATGAGGTGCAAGAGTTGGGACAGAGATTCTGCAACCCAAAGAGAGAAATGATAAAAAAAAAAAAAAATTAATTGGCACATGGATACACTTACATGAAATAAATACATACGTGGAAATTCAATTATCAACAAAACTTGCATAATAAACCTGAATAAATCAGACTTAATACCATCAGGTGGTTGTATTGTTAAGGTTGGATGAGATAAGAAATTCAGATATAGAGTAGCACATAAAATTTCTTACCCACGATCTTCATCTTGATTGCACCAATCTTGATCTTTCCTGAGCATCAACAAGAAGAAAACAAAGAAAAAGAATGTCCCAAATTAATGACGGTACGTCATCGTAGAAGAAAGTGAGAAATGTAAAAAAGAAACGATCACTTACCCATGATGTTGGAGGAACCGAGACGCGCTGAGAAACAGTAAGAGAGTTGTAGGAAGTAGAGAGGATAACAAGTGAAGCAATTGCATATCGATGGTGTGATATTGATATATATATTCTAAGAGGATAACCTTTGTTCTCCTTAGCTATTGTAGCTATCTTTGCTTCTCTATTGTAGCTATCTTTTTGATCTCCTTAGCTATTGTAGCTATCTTTGCTTCTCTATTCGTCTCACCGTTCATTGGAAAAAAGATTCCGACTGCATCCAAGGTGCTGGAGAAAGTTGCGTTCTTCCTAGCGGCCACAACGTTTTTCTTCGCCATAGCAACTCCATTCCCTCTTGGCATCAAATGTGCTATATGGGCAGTCTACATCATGTCGCTGATTGCTATTGCCATCTGAAATTGCCTCTAGTGCGAAATAGGTTGTATTCGATACTCTGGTATGCAATATTCCTCGTGTTGAAATTTCGTGTGATCAGAGTCTGTTGCATTTGATATTATGCCAAACTGTCATAACCTCCATGGTGTCAAGATGTATTAAATATCAATAAAACCAATCATATGTAAATTAGAAAAGCACTTCCGAATAGGAATCTTGATTTTCTATGTTCTAAATGATTTATTAGCGAGAAAGTGTTAGAATGACTATTTGTTTTTTTTTTTGTGGTGAATATAATTAAGATGGCGAATGCACAATACATCGAAGATCGAGTGAATTAATTTATTTTATCTAATTATAACACTTTCTTGGAAGAGTACTAATACTAATAAAACAACCTAATTAAAAAGTAGCTGGATAAATTTATCTGTGAATTGTGATATATGAAATTAACGAAACTAATTATATCCTACAGAATTTGAATACTGACCTTGTGGTTCATGCTAGCCTTTTCACTTATTCCATGTATATACGCTACAAGATTTTCCAGATTTACTTTACTCCTCCTCCTATGTTATTGTAGGGGTAACCGCGATTGGAATTCAATTTTTATAAAAATGGTGAGGATTAGTTCATGCATGTATGCTTATTACGCAGAATTGATAACAAAAAATTAATTAATAACCCTATGTAGGCCTACTCCATCGAATTGTCCAATCAATTCCATTCTTGGCCCATAAGTTCACCCCATAAGAGCTTGAAGCCCATATCAATATTTTGTGATATTTTTTTTATTTACGTGGGGTGTCTGGGCCAGCTTACGCGCACCACAACTAATCCCCACGGTCCACTGAACATCCTGTAAGCCCAATAAACAGGTAAGACACTGTGGGGGTGACAAGCATGCATGGTAAATCTCGAACCCAGGTGTGGAGGAAAAGAACAAGTCCCTTTCACCGCTAAGCTAGAACCGTAGTTGCAATATTTTGTGATATTGAAATGGTTACTAGTGGATCGCTTGGTTACTAGTGGATCGCTTACCTCCAAGAAATGGATCGCGTACTAGCTATAGAGGCTAAAACACTTCGCCCGACAGATTTCAAATTAGACCATGTATTTGCCAATACTGCAGGTATTGTCGAATCCACTCTCAATCTCAAAAGAACAATCGAGAAGGAGGCGATAGTTGTGAAATGGGAGTTTGAACTTCACAAACTGATCTCAATGCCCGGTGCACTCGAGAAAGTTTTGTCAAAACTGAAGGAACTCAGACTAGAAATCATGGTAATAGTGGAACAGGAAGCCAACTATAACAGTCCTGAAATCTTGGACCGACTTGCCCAATCATTCCCAATCAATATTTTGTGATATTGAAATGGTTATGGTTTTTTTAGCTCCTTGGCTGACCGGACTTTGAAAAATTTTAAAATTTTTATTTGTTTAAAATTAAGTTTTTTTTGGATTGTTTTGTGCCACTAAATACAAACAAAAAAAATGTTTTTTCAACACTTATAAGTGTGTATTTAATATTATGGTGGTTTTTCCGGTTGATGTTGCAATTTGAAAACAAATATTTAAAAAAGTTTAGAAATTATAGTTATTTTATAGCAAAGATTTCAAGAGAGTTTTCAGTATCTATAATATATATTGATTGACCAAACACTTTTAAAATTATAGTTGGGATAAATTATAGTTTTAATCATACCTGCTCACATAACCAAACGGAACTAATTAATATGTCAAGCCAAAAAAATGTTTGCTATGAAGCAAAAATTCAAGTTCTTTTTTCTCTATACCTATGACTCCTACAGATTGCAATTAATCCATAATCGGTACTTAGACAATGAAAGATTTAATTTATGAACACCATTGCACCTAACAATTCATAGTCTTGTTAACCATTAGGTTTTGCCAGCGTTACTTAATTCCTTCAAGAAGATTAATTAATCCAACATAGGCTGAACATAAAATTAATCAACAAAAACAAAACATATGATGATGATCACAAACACCTCTAATAAAAAAAACAAAAAGGAAATAATGTATTTCACTTTAAATCATATTATTATTGAAGAGGATGATAATGATAAATTTCTCATCAAAGAAGATGTTGAGGAGACTTTGGCCGCCTTAGAATCAGAAAATAAACATACAGTAAATGGACTTAAAGAGATTAACTTAGACATTGTTAAAAAACCACACCCAACCTTCATCAACAAAAACTTATCACTAAAAGAGAAAAGGAGATGACATGGAGCATTGAGATATCTTTACTTAATCCTATGATAAAATGCTATTTTTAGACTTGGAGGTTGTTGTACATTAATTAGCAATACAAAATTGGGTTGGACTTGTAAAACAAACTAATCCTTGCTTTAATTTTGAACTCTTCTCACAAATTGAGATTGAAATGAACAAACTTATCCAAGTAGGTTTTGTTTGTGTGGTTAAGTATTTTACATGGATCTCAAATATCATGTTGGGAAAAAAAGAATGGCCAGATCTATTTTTGTGTAGATTTTGGAGACCTTAACAATACTTGTCCCAAAGATGGCTTTCTACTTCCAATCACTAAGATCATGGTTGACGCTACAACATACCATGAGAAATTAACCATTATGGATGGTTCATCTTGCTATAATCAAATTTGAATGGTGCTCGCAGACAAGAAGAAGACAACCTTTTAGACTTAAAAAGAGATATATTGCTATAAGATTCATGCCTTTTGAATTAAAAAATGTAGGTATCACTTATCAAAGGGCAATGCAAAAGATTTTTAATAATATGTTTCATCAACATCATGAATGTTACATTGATGAACTTGTGGTAAAGTTAAAAGAAAAAAAAATCATTTGAAAGATCTTTGTCTAGCATTTGAATATGAATTTGGTGTGTCCTCAGGAAAATTATTAGGATTTATAGTTTGACATCAAGAAATTAAGGTTGACTGATCTAAAATCGATATCATCTTAAAAATGCCAGAGCTAAGAAACATCCATGAGTTAAAGGGTTTCTAAGAAAAGTTGACCTATATGTGAAGATTCATTTATAACTTAAAGGGTTGATGTTAACCATTCACTCACTTGATGAAGAAGGACACATCATTTTATTGAGATGAAGTTTGCACTATTACTTTAAAAATAATAATTAAAAAGTACATTTTTGATCCACCTGTCCTATAAACACGTCATGATGTCTAATTATCCTCTTTATAACAGCTCAAATATGTTCTTTGGAAGTGTTATTGGCACAATAAAATGATGAAGATAGGAAAAATGTTATCTATTACCTTGGTAGGATGTTAAATGAGGTTGAACAGAATTATTCTCCAATATAGAGAAGACATGTCTAGCATTAGCATTTGTGATAAATAATTTAAGAAATTACCTCTAAGTGTATTAAGTACAACTAATCCCTGAAGCCAATTCTCTCAAGTACATCATCTTAAGGCTAGTACTACCAATAAGATTGGCAAAATGAACTCCATTGCTTTACAAATTTGAAATTGTCTGCATCTCATAAAAGGTGATCAAAGCGCAGGCATTAGCTGATTTTTTTATCGACAATCCTATTCTTAATGAATGAAAATTCTTTAAAGACTTGTCTGATGAGGATGTTTTGTTCATTAAAATATCAAAACCATGAAAACTATTCTTTGTTAATGCAACACGACAAAATAAAGTCGTAGTTGGGGTAATCTTTATCACACATGAAGGGGAGGTCTTGTCGTTTGCCTTATCATTAACTAAATGCTATTCCAATAACATGGTTAAATATCAAGCTTTGATTTATGGGTTGGACATAACAGTGAATATAATGATGCCTCTCCTTAAATTATTTAGAGATTCTCAATTAGTCTTTAAACAACTCCTCTAACTTTATGAAGTTAGGAAGTTAAAACTCATTTTATATCACAAGTATGCACTAAAATTAATGACATCACTTAATTGTAACACTTTATAACATGTACCGTAGAAGGAAATGAGCAAGTTAATGCCTTAACAAATCTAGCATCAACAGTAGCATCATAGAAATAAAAGTTTTTGTATGCCAAAGATGGGTCATTCCACCGATAATTCATGATGGAGAAGAGAAAGAACAAGTGAGTGTGGTTTCTATTTTTGAGATTGAAAAAGATGACTAATGCTGGCCATTTATCGATTATTTGAGACATGATAAATTACCTAAAAGCCTTATTGAATTGAAATAGATTTATTATTGTACAACAAAATATTCCTACTGTATTTATTTTTGCTTTTATATTCATTTCATAGTTTATTGAAAAAAAGATTCCTTTTGCATCCAAAGCATTGGAGGAAGTTGCATTCTTCCTAACAACCATAATGTTTTCCTTTGCTATAGCAGTTTCATTCCCTCTTAGCATCAAATGTGTTATATAGGTAGTCTATATCATACTGTTAATCATTATTGCCATCTGCAATTGCTTCTTGATGGTTGTATTTGTTATTTTCAAATGCAATATTTCTCTTGTTGAATTTTTTGTGATCAGAGTGAAACTGTCAAAACTTTCACGGTCCTAAGTTGTATTAAATCTCAACAAAATCAGAATATATATAAATTAGAAAAGTACTTCTGAACAGGAATCTTGATTTATTAGCAAGAAAATGTTAATATGGCATACCAAAGAAGCCACAAGGGAGTTATGTCAAACACAATTGAAAGAGGTAAGAAATCGAAGAAGAAATTAAACAAAACTGGAAAAGGAACTTCATTATTAGGAAATCTATGAAATATTATGCATACTAGATTGAAAGCAAACACAAAAAAGCAAACAAGCACATTTACGTAGTCCCTCAAATCAAGTATGTCCACAGAGACAACAAATTATATATTATTAAAGGAATGATAGAAGTCTTCTCAACCTAATACACTCTCAAAAACCAGTGTTTCACTAAATATGTCGTGCAGTAGCAATCAATAAACACCAACAAAAATATCTAGCGGTATATATCGAGGAAATTATATTGGAAAAAAAATGAATGAAAAAAGAGCCAAAAAGTGTGATAACGTGTCATTTTTACATACAAAATTACTGATAGATTTAAATGTATCGATTAAATTCATCAGTAAATCCGTCTATCATATTTAATTTATAACTTGATGAGTGACCTTCCTCTCTCCCTTCTCCATTTCTTCTTGTTCTACTTTCTCCTCTTTTTTTCTCTACAACAAACACTATAACCCCCACCCCTAAATTTTATTGTGTCCAATACATACAAGATCATTGATAATTCATGTTCTTCAATATTGTTCAATTTTCACTTGCATTATTCATTATTATTCAGTACATACAAAATCACCGATGATTAATGTACTTTGGCATTTTTTCTAGAGCTAATGTACTGTTTACTTCTCATTTGCATTATTTATTATTGATGAATACATATGAAATCACCAACAAACAAAAAAAAAGTCAGTGATAGGTGGCGAGCTTCTAAAATTTTTTTATTAAATTGAAAATTTCAATTAGATTTTACAAACGGATACACCGATGAAAAAATTAAAAATATTAATATTTAATTATTTGTCAATAAAAAAAACCTCAAATTAAACAACTAGAATCCCTAAAATCAAAATAAACGAACACATTTCTCTTCCTCTCTCCTTCACCCAAATCTCTATCTTTCTTTCTCTTCTTTCTCTCATTTTATCCTCGAACCATTATCTTTTCTTATGTTCTTCTCCATTCGCAACTACCTTTTCTCTTTTTTTTTTCTCTTCTTCTTTATTTATTTAATGATTTGTTTTTGGATTTTTTTTCTTCTTGGGCCTGGAAAAACTCAACATTAAGGTAATATTCTTTTTTTCTTCAATTATTTTTGTATTTTTTCTTCTTCTTTTTTTTTTTATATTTTTTTGTAATTAATAATTGTATACAAGTTAATGGAAATTTTTAATTTTTCTGTTATAAATAATTGTATAGATGTTGATGGTAATTTTTAAATTTTTAAATTTTTTCTGTTATCAATAATTGCATAAATGTTGATAGCATCTACTGGATCAGGACTGACCACTGATCATTTTTTCCTTTCCTTTCTCTATATAAACCTGCCCATAAGTCTCACTTTCCTTGCACATTTTCACTTTTGACTCTTCCCATCTCAATAATACTTCACACTTCTCTTTCATCACCATGGTTCTCTCAAGATTGGAGTCTAATGTTTCTGTTCACTCAACCTTCCAGTAGCTACATCAATCCCCACATTTCTCTCTCTTATAACTACCTTCTTCATACATTTTGTTACTTGTTACACTTTCCATAATTCAAACCCCATCAAAACAAAGAAGAAGCTTGAACATGCATGACACAATGGTAGAAGAAGAGTAAATATATGCATCATATTAAAAATTTTGTTCCTCAACCTAAGATCCTGAACATGCATGACGCCATGACATCTTCTATAATGCATTCAAAAAATTTCAAATCTTACCATGCCTTTTCAAGCATGTCCCCTTCTTTCCAAAATGATATTTATTCTTTCACAAAAGTTGTGATGTTCTGTAGAAAACTTATTAGAGAACTCCATATGATGTGGTTCTGGA
>NW_011503319.1:10142-11614 GCF_000495115.2 Populus euphratica
AAAGATTCCGACTGCATCCAAGGTGTTGGAGAAAGTTGCGTTCTTCCTAGCGGCCACAACGTTTTTCTTCGCCATAGCAACTCCATTCACTCTTGGCATCAAATGTGCTATATGGGCAGTCTACATCATGTCGTTGATCACTATTGCTATCTGCACTTGCCTCTAGGTGGTTCTGAAATGCAAAATTTGTCAGTTAACTGTCATTACTTCCATTGCACTACGTTGTATTAATATCAATAAAAGCAGAACTGTGTCAACAATCAATTCAGCTCGATTACTTTTTAGTACATTTCTTTTTAATTTTTGCTTTAAACTCTCCAGGTCTCTCTGTCTAGGCATTTTCATTTTTTGCATATGATAGCTTGTTATTTCTTCGTCAAGATTTTAGACGTTGACAATACTTTTTTCTTGTTTTTTTTTTGGTGAATATAATTAAGATGGTGAATGCATAATACATTGAAGATCGAGTGAGTTGATTTATTTTATCTAATTATAACACTTTCTAGGAAGAGTACTACTATTAATATCCTACTAATAAAACACCCTTATTAAAAAGTGGCTGCATGTATGCGTATTGAGAAGAATTGATAACAGAAGTATGGCACTTTAAAAATAAAATATTAAAGATAAAAATACATCCTTAAATACAAAGGACTAACGAAGGAGCTCCAATAAGCTGATAAATACAACATTTTCTTGATCAAAACGCAGCATATTATGGTTCCGAAAATTAGTAGCAAGGGAAAAGAACTTATTTACATAATATTATTTTGTAAGAAAGCCTAGTCTCGATTAATGTATAAATTAATTCAAATGCATCCTTTATTATTGAAAAAATTAATAGCAACGGAAGTTATATTTTAAAAAAATCAGAGTGATATATATAGTATGCTTTACTGAGATCTCTTGATGTCCACATCAATTTCTATTCAAGTTTCAAATTTTGAGTAAACCAAGCCGGCTTAGCAAGTTAAGGTAAAACTGCGCGCATTTAAGTCCAATTACCTTTGATCCCTCCTCCCCTTTACTTACCGCTCTCCCCATTTGTTATTTTTGTCGTTTTAATCCTTCCATCATATATTTGGTCACGTCGACCTCTTTGTATCTCAATGCGTGGTAACACTCAATCCCTCTGTATATTTTATGCACATTAATTAGATGGCTATCACTCACGTCTCATGAAAGTGTAGTTGCTGCTGTTGTTTTCAAATAATTTTCCGTGTTAAAATGTATATCAATAATATTTTTTTATTTTTTAAAAATTATTTTTAATATCAGCACATCAAAATGATTTAAAAATACTAAAAATATATTAAGTAATAAAGTCCCCATTAAGTATGTTTTATTAAGAGGTTTACAATTTTTTTAGATAGGCCAGAAAAGTGATTTCTACTGGGTAATAATATTATAATTCGTTTCACAGTTTAATGGAAAAAAGACTCCGACTGCATCCAAGGTGTTAATGCTAGGAC
>NW_011503317.1:0-11642 GCF_000495115.2 Populus euphratica
CATTGAGATTTTTTTTATAATTCTAATGATATATAATTAAGACTTTAATACATTTTCAGAGTCTCATTTTTTTATATTTTTTCTCTCTCCTATCTTTTCAAAAGCTATAAGGAAGAGAGAGGAGATTGAATAAACAAAAAAAGAAAAAAACTTGGAGGCATACTAAAATTATAATTGAAAAGGTTTTGACAAGATAAAGTCGACAATACCAAAAACAATTACAAACCAAGATTCTTAGATCTAACATGGACATTAGACCCAAGACATTTAAAGTATTTTTTATATTCTTAATATTTTTTTACATTTTAAAAAAAGTTAATATTGACCCGTTGTGGAGCACAAACCAACATACCAGTCATTTACTTAAAAAAAATAATTTCTTTTTTTTTTCACAACCTTATAAATTTATAATCCTTTCTAACACACACCTCATTTTTATTTTTATTTTGCAACCTTATAAAGCATATTTATGAATATGATTCATATTATTCTTCAACACTCCTTTAACTGAAAGGTTTTTTTGCTTGAAAGTTGTATAAACTCATATTACTCTATACTATTAATTAATTTTAATTTAAAGAGATAATGAGGTTAATAAAATTTGAACTTGTGATTATTTGATAAGCAAATATTTGATATTAAGTAAAAAAAATATCTTAATCCAAAAATTTAAACTATTAAGCAATGACATAAGATGTAATTTGTATTATTTTTTAATAAATATTACCTCAAATTCAAAATATTATAAAATAAATTTTAGGCCTATAAAGATTATTTTTTATCTAGTTCAAGAGTAAACAATCTCAGCAATCTTATTCTTTAACCTATATGAACAATTTATTATCTAAGCAAAAAATGATAGACTTTAAAGCCAAAAATTTCTAGGTTAATGTTATTTTATGACATGTAATTAACGCTAATAAATGGTGTTTAGCTTAGTTTTTCTAAATCACTTTCCTTAAGTTTATGCTTTAGTTTTTTTTTCTACCAAAAAGCTTAGATTGTGTTATATCATAAAGAGATTTTGTCATATTTCCTCGAGTTTATAGGGCTTATTTAGTAGAGAAACTAATTAAAATGGTATTCTTGAAATTTTAAAAAACTAATTATAATTATAATGTAGATAAAAATAACACAAAAACAACAATAAATATAAATAACAGGTAACTCTTCTTAATATAGTTAGCACATAAAATTTTAATTTAAAATTTTATTCTTAAATATTTTCTCCAATAAAAATTTAATATTATAGCTATTTTAGGTTGATTATATACTAGAAAAAATATTCTAAACAAAGTTGAAAAAATAATAAAATAATATTAAAAGAAATAAAAAAAAGAGCCTAAACTAATAACAAAAAAATAACAAATCTTGAACAATAACTTCTAAATTTTATTAGAAGTCATTTTCAATATCAGATAACTAATAAATTTTTATTTTATAAAAAATAAAACCTTTAAAATATCTTAGCAAAGATTTAGCTCAATCAAAGCATGTATTGCATAAAAAAAAATGAAAACGATAATGAATCACTTTTTTTTTTCGTAGCACTATTTAACTATTATTTTTACCCTTTATTTTCTACAAACCAAAGGGATGGTATAAGCTTTGCTATGCATTGTGATAACTTTGGTAATTATTTCAATTTAATGAAATATCATCTCCTATTTTATGTGTTATATCTCACATTCTGTATTTTTACATTTTAGATTTAGTTGGTCATTTTGTTTCTCTTTTTCATGTTTTTTTCCTTTGAAGAATTGTGATTTTATCTCATGCAAAAGAGGCAAATATTATGAAAAAGTTTTTTCTCACATGAAGCCAAATAACACCCTTGGGTTTTCTCGTGGATTTCTTCTTGGGCATTTGTAGTTAATAGGACTTGATTTCCTAAAGAATATTTGTGTGATTATTATGTGTACCAAGGTAATGGGTTCATCTTTAAGGAGACTTGTATTCCAGGCAAGTCTGGATTCCACTAGGTTATTATTTGTCTCCCATGATATCAAAGTATTGTTAACCAAGAGTTACAAGTTTGATCTGATCTAATCGCTTAAATTTTTAAGAAATATGCATACAAGCACACACATTGACCTAATATCATGCATTTGTGTTTGTTTGATCTCACTAACTCTTCAGTTGTCTCTTGTTTTATCTATGCATAGGATGTAGATAGTAGAGCCATAGATATTACTCTGAGATTATGAAATGCCTTTGGTTCCCCTTTTAAATTTGGCACTACACTGGAGTTGGAGTAGGAATACAAGAGTAACATCTTTGGGGAGTGAGGTAAGTTTAGTTCCCAACATCATTATTTATTTTTTCTATAAAGTTTTTCCCTTTATGATGGTTTATAGGTATTTTACTTGGTGTGATTCATGAAATTGTAGAGTTCTTCTTTAGACTGTATACTGAAATGGAATGAGTAAAGGTTTGTTGATATAGAACTTAGAATTCATATTTCCCTACATATGTTTAATTAGTTAGATCCGTGAAAGTTATATTTAGGATTAAGTCTCGTTTCATAAAACTAGCTCTGATACTATGTTAAAATAATTTAATTAACATAAAAATAAACACAAACTTGAAAGAAAAGGAGGCTAGAATTCATTTGTATTATTGTTATTACTTTAACCTAAATACAAAGAACTTATATATAGGTTAAGTTGAAAATACTATTATATCCTTAATAAATAAAATAAGATAAATATATTATTTAATAGTTTTGACTATATCCTCATCCAGTAGGCGGTGGTAGCAATGCACATGACACTCCTATTAACTGTGATCTTATAAGTAACTTCCATTAGATCTAGTGCATGGAGCTGTTAAAATATATGTCCAATTGAAGCTTGCTACCGACATTTTAGCTCCATTAGATGCTAACTTTGTTCAACCTGAGTTGCATCAACTAATAGCTAAAACACTAGTTGTTTAGCTTAAACTAGGTAAGATAAATCTCCATATAGGTTGAGGGAGAAGCTTGCTTGAACTTAATACGATGTGATTTTGTAGTATTATCATGTATGTCTTAATAGAGGAATAAGACATTAGTATGTATTTTTTTTTTCTTGATATTAGTGATATAGTTGGGCTTACGATAACAAATAACTTTGGACAATGAGATATGAATCTGTCATAACTAAATAAGAATTTACATAGATGACCTACATATATATATATTTATGGACTAGTGGGATGGGGTTAGACCCAAAAGAAGCTTTGACCGCGCCAAACTAGAATAACTATTGAAAAGAGCCATAACTTTTAATTTGACTGTTGGATCGAGCTTAAAATTTTACAGAAGTTTCAGGATTTGATCAATGAAATTACTATTCTTACAGTTAGATCTTTAGATTGTTGATAGTTTTTATGATTTTTTTTTGTTATTTTCAATTTCATATATGCTTTTTTCCTTTATAATTTTGAATTTTTACTTTGTTTCCTAGTTGAAATAGGGTTTCAAGCCTATTTAAGGCCTTGTAAACTTTTAGATGATGATTCATTGAGAGAAAATAAAACTTGTGAACTTGAGGTTCTCATCTGTAATCTCTTTCGCTCACTTACTCGATTGTCTTTAATGAAGTTTTTTTTATTAAAATCAATTTTTTATTCAATCAAACAATAAAAAGATTATCTAAAAATAAATATTATTTTTCAAAAATAAAGTTCATGGATATAAAATATCTTCAAAAATTAATTGCATATAAAATTTTAAAAAAAAACTATTAAAACAAGGCTATATAAGCAAAATAAAAAATCATAAAAAGCAAGTTATTAATTGAAATATAAATTGAAAAATCACCTTTAAAAAAAGACATCAATTAAAAATAAAAAAAACAAAATTAGAATCAAAAGATAAAAAAATTACAATGATGGTTTAAATGCCACAAAGTGTTTTAAAGAAATAAGAAAAACTAACCACTTGGGTTACAACTTGACTAACTTTAATAAGTCAGTTCTATTTTCATTAGATGAAAAAAATAGATAATGATAATAAAAAATAAAGTTTTTACTAAAACAAATCACAAAAAATAAGAAAAATAACCTTAGAAGCACAAAATTAGATTAAAAAGAACTGAGTTAACTTGATATATATGTAATTTTGGTAAAAAGAGATGAGTCAATCTAAGTTAATTTGTAAAATATATAGCTAGGATAATAAAATTAGGATAAGCTAATAGAAAAGAAATTAAAAAAACAATAAGACTAATATTTTTAAGAAAAGATAATAGTAGAAGAAAATAAGCTAAAAAATTAATGTTAACTAGCCTTAACTTTTTAGAGAAGGAGAGAAAAAAAAACTACTGGTAATAAACTATCTATCCTACCTTGTTACGTGGAATGTGATGATGTGTTTAATGACACGATGAAAAAGCAAGTTTGACTAACAGGATACACTACACATGACTCCCAAAAAAACATGGGTATCTCCTAAAGAGCATTAGCGTAATTGTTGTTTGTCCTAAAGGAATGGATCCATCTATTAAAGGACTCTATTTAAAATAAAGAGATCAATGGTGTTAGAATTAATTCAGGTTTTGTTGTCCACCACGTAATCTCTTCCCTCTCTTTCTCTATCTCACACAAGCATATAGTGTTGTGATAAACTCAATCTAGAAGGTCAACCATCAACCACCACTTGCAACCACTAACTGTTAACCAACCAACCATTACTTGCTACCAGCCACCTATCTTCACATTTGAAGTTTGAATTTTCTTAATTTTAATTTATGTGTAAATAAGAAGCTAAGTTTATGCTATTATGTGTGAGAGAGATAAGAGAGAAACACTAGGAAGAAAGAGAGGGTGTGTATGAAAAGTTTTTATTTATTTTATAAGCTTTTTGTTGTTGAAATAAAAACAATGTGTTTTATCCTCTTTGAGTGTTTCAAAGCCACTATCAGTGGTTTCTTCCACTAATAATTGATCTTAGAGCCCTATTCATCAGAAAAAAAAAGAGAGATTTTAGGATATACTTGAATTTTCAAAGTTGTTAAAAACACATTTTGATCATTCCACAGTGTAGGGTTCATCCATACAAACTCATTGGTGTAAAAAATCAACTTTATCAAAGCCCGTGGTGGCACACACACAGTCTACACGCCCCTAAAGAAGAAGACGACTAAGCCACATGCGCGTTATATTTGAGTTGCGCCATACCACCTAAGTTATCGCCAAGCTAAGCCACTAGCCGAGCCAAAAGAATATTCCCTAGAATATTTCCTGTTCAACCCCAGCGAACCTCCCGACGTCCAGAATCAGTTTCCTGATCGGTTCAGCCCATTTCTGACCCATTTTTAACCAAGTCAGACCAGTTCCTTATTGTTTTAAGCATTCTAGATCCATCTACAGTGTCTGTTTTGCCAAATTCAACTCCCAAAAGGTGATATAGTCATTCAAAGAGCAAAATAACTACAAAAAATATACAAACACTCATATCAAGACTAAAGACAATTATGATAATTGGTGTATCAGATTAAAGGTATTTCTTAGTTCATAAAAGTGTATAAAGATTGTGAAATATGGTTATGATGAACAAAACTCCAAAGAACTAGAAGATTTATTACAAGAGGCATAAAAAAACTTTTTAGAGCCAATATAAAGAAAGATAACAAAGCAAAGACCATCATTTATCAAGGTCTTGATTAAGCCACATTTGAAATCATTGTTTCCACAAAAACATCAAAAGAAATATAGGAGGCTCTCCAACAAAAATACAAAGGTGCTAATGCAATAAAAAAGATTCATCTTCAATCTTTGTGAGGTGAATTTGAATTAGTGCAAATGAAGTCATCAGAATCTATTTCTGATTATCACACAAGAATTATGGTGTAGTTAATTAGATAAAAATAAACGGAGAAGTCCTCTCAGATGCTCGAATTATTAAGAAAATTTTAACATTCCTAGATCCAAAATTTAATTTTGTTATTATTGCTATTGAAGAATCCAAAGAAGTGGATAAGTTAATAGTGAATGAGCTTATGAGTTCTTTGCAAACTCATGAGCAAAAGATTATGAAAAAAAATAGAGATAAGGTAATTGAGCATACCTTACAACTAAAGTTCTCTCTCAAGAAGGGCAGGGAGATTCCAACAAGTGGATATACCACTCAAGAATGCAATCGATAAAGACGAGAAGGATTTTTTCAATATCAAAGAAGAGAATCTTTGAATACATGATTTAGAGAAAGAGGAGTTAAAAATACCACCAGAGGAGGCCGGGGACAACAATCATTTACTCCTAGAAAAAAGGGAGACGATTATAATAACCGTGACAAAAGAAATATTCAGTGTTATAGTTGCAATTAATTTGGGCACTATAACACTGAATATTGAAGGAAAGCTCTATAAGAGATATGTGAACAAGCCAACTATGCAAAGAAGAATGTCATTATTAAAGGACCAATTACATTATTAGTCTAACAGGACTAAGTGAGAATCAAGAAAATATATGATATTTGGATTCTGGAGCTAGCAATCATATGAGTGGTCAATAAGATCTATTTAAAGATCTAGATGAAATTGTAAAAGGTCAAGTTACTTTTGAAGACACCTTAAAAATTCCAGTGAAAAGAAGAGGCAACATCCCAATTCATTTAAAAAATGGCAATCATAGCTACATTGCAAATGTTTATTATGTTCCAACCATTAAGCATAACTTGCTGAGTATAGGCCAATTTCTAGAGAAAGGTTACACTCTTCTTGTGAAGAACTGTAATCTAATAATTAAAGATTATAATAAAAGATTAATTACCTATGTGAAGATGTTCAAAAAATATGATGTTTTCTATAAACATCTAATATGCTGCAATAAGGAGTTTGAGTGTCATCACCAATAATAAAGAGTGGTTTTGGCAGCTAAGGCTTGAACATCTAAATTTCACAAGTTTGAAAATGCTAGTAAGAAAGAAGATGGTTAAAGGTATGCCCAACATTAATCATCCAGATAAAGTCTGTGAGAGTTGTGTCTTCAGCAAACATCACATATTCAATTTTGCCAAAAAAGTCAACTGGAAAGCAAATAAGCCACTCGAGTTAATGCATACAGACATGTGTGGTACCATAAAGCCTATATCAATTGGATAAAATAGGTACTTCCTTACTTTTATTGATGATTTTAGCATAAAAACATGGATATATTTTTTAAAAAGAAAGTTAAAAACATTGAATTGTTTTAAAGATTTTAAAGCAATTGTTAAGAAATAAAGTAGTTATAAGATCATAACTGTGAGATTTGATCAAGGTGGAGAATATATAGCAAATGACTTTGACACTTTTTGTACACAACAAAGCATCAGGCATTAGACAACATCAGCCTATACACCACAGCTGAATGGTGTATACACCACAGCTGAATGGTGTAGCTAATAGAAAAAATTGAACAATTCTTGACATGGCAATAAGTCTACTCAAAGTAAATAAGCGATCTAAACAATATTGGGCTCAGGTTGTATCATATGCAATATATCTACTGAATCATTGCCTAACCAAAAGTTTGCAAGCTGTCACTCTAGAAGAAGCATAAAGTGGTCACAAACCAAGTGTTACTCATCTTTGAGTCTTTGGTTGTGTGGCATATGCAAAAATCCCAAATGCAAGAAGAATCAAACTCAATGATAAAAGCGAGAAATACATCTTTGTTGGATATGGTGATAAAAGAATAGGATACAGGCTGTATAATCCCATCATAAAAAAGGTGATCATGAGTAGAGATGTATCTTTGAAGAAGATAAATTTTAGTAATGGAATGATGATCAAGAAAAAGTAAAATGGATTAGCATTGATCTTATCCTTGAAGATGAAGTGGAGGTACCAACAGTACCTATAGAAGATGCAAATTATTAGAAGATAAACCATAAAGTCCAGTACATAGATTTCCTGTGTTCAATAGAAGAAACATATGAAAACTAGGACCATCATCAATATCAACATCCTCATCAGAAGAACCAAGAATGATGAGAAATCTAGAAGAATTGTACGATGCCACTCAAGTCATAGAAGATATAGCTCTATTTTGTTTTTTTTATAGATATTGACTCACTTAGCTTCAATAAAGTTGTCACAGAAGAGAAGTGAATAAAAGCAATGGATGAAGAAATACATGGCATTGATAAGAATGATACCTGGAAGCTGACTAATCTACCAGAAAATAAGAAAGCAATAGATGTCAAATGGGTCTATAAGATAAAGAAGAATGCAAAAGGAGAAGTATAAAAATACAAAGTAAGATTAGTGGCAAAAGGCTACAAATAAAGAGAAGGCATTGACTATGAAGAAGTATTTGCTCTAGTAGCCCGGCTAGAGATAATTAGACTGATGATCTCATTAGTTGCACAATATAGATGGAAGATCTATCAACTCAATATGAAGTCAACATTTCTGAATGTCTTTTTAGAAGAAGAGATCTATATTAAACAACCATTTTGATACATTAAAGTTGGAAATGAAAGCAAAGTATACAAGTTGAAGAAAACTCTTTATAGTTTGAAGCAAGCTCTATGTGCTTGGAATACCAGAATTGACAGGTATTTTCAAGATAATAGATTTGAAAAATGTCTATATGAACACGCAATATATGTGAAGAAAGAAGCAGATGGTAGCATATTATTTGTGTGTCTATGTAGTGATGACTTGATATTCACCAGCAACAATCCTACCATGTTTAAAGACTTTAAGAAAAGTATGGTACAGGAGTTTGAAATGACAGACATTGGTCTAATGACATATTTTTTTGGGTTATAAGTAACGCAAAAGGAAGAAGAGATTTTTGTATCCCAAAGCGGTTATGCCAAGGACATTTTTAAAAGGTTCAAGATGGAAAGCTGCAATCCAGTATCAACTCTAGTTAAGAATGGAGTAGAATTGAGAAAGAGTGATGTTGAAACTATTGATCCAACTTACTTTAAAAGCTTAGTAGGAAGCTTAAGGTAATTAACATCTACCAAACCAGATATACTTTATAGAGTTAGACTTATTAATAGATATATGGAGACACCAGACCAATCTTACTTGAATGCAGTTAAGAGAATTCTTCATTACATAAAAAAATAATAAATAAAGGTATGTTTTATACCTCAAATAAAAACTTCAATCTTGTTGGCTACTCAGATAGTGATTGGGGCAAAAATCTGGATGAAAGAAAAGGCACAACATGATCTATCTTTTTCATGGAAGATACATCTTTCATATGGTCATCCAAGAAACAATTAATAGTAACGTTATCAAGCTGTGAAGCTGAATATGTTGTTGCTAACTCAGCTGTATGCCATTTAATGTGGTTAAGAAATATGCTGAAGTTTTTGGGATTTCCTCAAGAAAGTCCTACAGATTTATATTGATAATCGATCAGCGATTGCATTAGCCAAGAATCTAGTGTATCATGAAAGAAGTAAACACATCGATACGCATCATCATTTTATCCAAAAGCATATGAAGAATAAAGAAGTTGAACTAATATCCTGCAAAACAAATTATCAAGTTACAGATATCTTTACAAAGTCATTGAAGGGTATTTATCATATTGAAGTTTATGCTTAGTATGACATCCTTCAATTGAATTTAAAGAAGAAATTTATTATGGTAGACTCAATTTAGAAGATCAATTATTAGTCACCACTTGCAGCCACCAGCTGTCAACCACCTAATCACCACTTGCCATAAGCCACCAGCTATCTTTATATTTGAAGTTTAAATTTTTTTATTTTTAATTTGTGTATAAATAAACAACTAAATTTATGTTATTATGTGTGAAAAAGATAAAAGAGAAATATTAAAAAGAAAAAAAGGTGTGTATTAAAAGTTTTTATTTATTTTATAAACTTTTTATTGTTAAAATAAAAACAGTATGTTTTATGTCCTTTAAATGTTTTAAAACAACTATAAGCAGTTTTTTCTACCAACATGCAGGCATAAAAAACACTCGAGTTTTGTTGCGTGCACTGGGGTTGTCCGATTGATCTCATTTCTACGATTGTCAGGAGTTATTGTTTACTGCATTTACAGGATATTTATGGTAGAGTCACAGATGTTGCTTTGGGATCGATGATCAGTTGCTCTTGGTTCGCCTTCCATGTTTGCCACTACACTGGAGAAGGAGTACAAGAGTGACATCTTCGGGGAGCGGGGTGGATGTATCTCACATTCTTATTTTGTTTTGTTTCTAATGTTGAACTCCTGTCTTCTGCAATGTATTATTTGCAGGCATTTTACTTGGAGCCGTGCATGGTATTTGGATTTGTGGAGTCATTATTTAGATGGTACACTGAAAATATAATGAGTGAAGATGAGGCTTGCAAGAACACTGTTGAGAGAATAAAGGGAATTATATTGAAGACCATCTCAACTGAGGTTCTTTGTCACGAAATTTCGGAATTCATATCTCGTGTATCTTTCTCAGCATGTATATATTCCTGCATTAACGTTTCATTATTTGGGGAAGACATCAATGGTTAACATGTTTGTCTTGTAACAGGGCATGCTAGCTATATAGTGAAAGCAAGTTGGAGTTTGATATAGTGCTTCATATGATCCTGGCATGGACATCTTGTATGAATGCTATGAAGATGTAGCCTTTGGCAGTGAGATTCGCAGTGTTGTCAAGGCTGGGCGACGCTTTTATGCATGTTCATTTTCTCATCAACTCTGCTGCCAGACCTGCAGTTACGTAATCTATTCCCTCGGCATTTCTTTTTGAAGTCAATGATCTCAATTTGCCTTGTAGATTGTGAAATGGATTTAAGCTCTCTTTTTTTAATGTGATTGCGATATTGATTTTCTTTGCTTGTTCATTTTACAGGAAAAAGATGAATGAATCTGCTCGCAAGATGAAGAGTTTTGCATAGATAAGTTCATGATAGTCAAAAGACTCCTGCATAAGCTAGCCGTTTGTTCTTATAGCGCTATCGGGGCAGTTCAATCGTTTCATGCACGTAAAATAACAAAGAAAGAACTCATCTCAGTACACTTTCACAATCCAACATTTTATCTGGGCACTGACTCAATACCTAGCAATAGCATCACCGTAGGTATAAATATGGTGCCACAAGCTCCAGTAAAGAACCCGCTCGAGTAAGATTCGAGCTCGAATCCCCCAGCATCATCGGCAACAGAATTTGGTTGGTTTGCGACGGCTTTTGTCAGTGCTGCCTCGCCGTTGGCTGGCACATCTTCTTAACCCTTTATTTTGGCTGCGTATCCTGCTTCCTTCTCATTGTCTCATGCGCCGCTGGTTGCAAAGGAGCATCCACACCCATGCTCTCTACATAGACTTATATGTGGCGTATCGATCGCTGATTTTATATATATATATATATATATATATATATAATATCACCTGGGAGTATTAAAGAGAGGTATGAATTTTGTTTAATAATAATAATTATTTTTATTCAGAACTAACCTAACCCGTGACCTAAATATTGTATTAAGTTGACTTTAGAATTGGTTTTTTAAATTATAATTATAATCACATTAATTTATTTTCCACTTATATTGTTAAATTTATCCATTTAATTTATAACTCAAATTTTGTTCTAGATTGATCTCGAGTCGGATCTTAAAATTACGATAATAATTAATTTTATCGTTATATTGAATTCAGTTATAAATAACTTGAGTTTTGTCTCAGGTCGCTTCCTGAAT